>NC_026152.1:4507289-4509009 GCF_000512975.1 Sesamum indicum
CTTGCCCAAGACCACACTCAAACGTTGGACCAGTAGCTTAGCAATAACCATATAAATCACATTGCAACAAGAAATGGGACGAAAGTCAGCTACAGTAATAGGGGAGTGTACCTTGTGAATAACCGCCAAGAGCGTACAGTTGATCTGCTTTAAAAGTTTCCCCGTAGCAAAGAAATCCAAGACAGCTCTAGTGACTTCATCACCCACGACTGTCCATACAGTTCTAAAAAACCCCGACTTGATTCTGAAATATTTTCATTTTCTAACACATTTAATATTTCTTCTTCTTCTGATTCAGAAGTACTTATTCTTTCTGTTTCTGTATTTTCAGATTCTGATTCTTGTAAAGTCTGTATTATTATATTCTTTATATCATCTGATATTTCAAGATTATTAATCTTCTTTTTAGTCCAACAATATTTTGCAGTATGACCTAATTTCTTGCAAATCTTACAATATCTATTTTTATATTTCGAATATTTAATCAAAATTAACTAAAAATTTTTAAAAAAAATTGCGATTTCGCCCCTTTTTCGCCGGAAACTTGTTTCTAAGTTTTCGGCGTCGTCCGGATGAATTTTCGGCGGCCAATGGTATCATTCGAATCCTCTCTTCAAGACAAACATTTTCATACCTTTAACTTGAGTTTTCGTCAATCATAGAGATTACCTCCAGTCATGACCGCCAAACATGTTTGTTGTCGATTCATCTCCGTCTGGTCGAATCTCAATCTCAGACCACCACCATCAGACTCGTCTCTTTAAAAAAATTCTAACGAGACCAGCCTTACTCAATTTGATAAAAAATTTACGATGATACGAGGATTTTAACAAATAAGCGCCGCCGACAACGAGAATGGGGGGAAGCCGTGGGCGTGGGGGTGGGGGGCTAAGGGGGTCGGGTGGGGTAGTTAGTTATTTTTTCAAATATATAATAATAATATAATTTTAAAATTTTAAATTATTTATATATAATATAAGTTAAATAATTTGTTGAATCTAAACCTTTTATCGGTTGAGATTAATTAATTAGATCTAACGATCAATATTTAATGAAAGAAGATTTAACGGTCATTAAAATAAGAAATAATATATAATAAATAAGGTTATAATGATCATTTTCTAAAAAATTAACACCGTTAGTTGAATTTAATGGTGAGGGGGCGATTGAGCTGAGTTTTACAAAACACAGGGGGGCTTTTAGCTTATTCTCATAACAAAGGGTTTTTCTTTTTGCAGACTTTTTAAAACACAGAAGGGTTTTATGCATTTTGTCCATCGAAAAAATACTTGTTTACCAGGTCTGACATATGCTACCAGAGAAAGCAGTGAGACGTTTACACGCCACCAAGGTCCATGGTAGAATAACATCCTGGAGAAACGAAGCAGATAAATTTATGAAAACCTATAGTTCTAAAAATAATGATTAGAGAAATTGATTGGAAAGAACTCTAGCCGAACACTATGAAAATCTATCAAGATCTAAGGGAGATTCAAAAGACCGTTCAAGACTATGGAAATATGTTAATCCATTTACCTATGAGAATAGATCTTTTGAGTCAGAAGATGAGATCCTTAAGATCCTCCCAAATCTACACGAGGATCTTAGAAATCTGAAAGTTGAAGTCATACATTTAAGGAGAAGCCAAAGAAATACCCCTGAAACATCTAGATTTCACCAAGACATATCAGGGACACCTTCGGACCAATAACCCTTCTAC
>NC_026152.1:4509019-4558069 GCF_000512975.1 Sesamum indicum
CGATGGAGATTTTGAATCCAAAACCCATGAAGATCTATTTCTTGAAGCCATCAAATCCATAAAATAGTGGAGGTATCAAGGGTAGATTTATTAGATCTACAGGAGTTACAAGTTTTATTTTCCCAACTTAGGATTGTGGATTTTGTCAACGTCCAAATTAATGAAATCACTCTAGCACTACCACCGCCGGAGGGAAATACATGTTCAAATAATCCCTCACAGGATCGTCTAATGAGAGAAAGTATGAATTTCCACACTAACGCCACCCCGATGCTTGTGGGAACCAAATTAAGAGAAAAAATCCAAGACAGAATCCTAGAAGAATGCCAAAAAATATGCTTTCGGCAAGGACAATGCTCCAACCCTTACATTCTTATGGAACTATACTCAACCTGAATGTTATCGACTTCCAAAACATCGAAAAGTTGATTGACGAATGGGTTGCAACCATGAAGATAGCAATAACTATTTTGGAACTCGACAAGCAAAACTTCATATGACTATTGGAGTTGACCTTGGAGGGCTCCGTGAAGGTTGGATGCATAATACCTCTAAAAACACCAATGCAAGCATCCTAATTAGAGAGCCCAAAAAGCACAATTGCTGAAATACTAGGAAGGCTCACCAAGATACATTTCAGCAGAGATGGATATACTTCGAAGGAAATGGAGTTAGAAAGGTTAGAGAGTACTCACAAGCTCTTTTTGGCCTCGAACTAAAGAATATTTGTGCAGTAGATGAGTAGATCTATTAGTTTCTCAAATATTTCTTCCAGGCTGGAGTAACAATAAATATAGCTGCTCCTATGTTCTTTGCAAAGATCTGTAGACCATGGAGGAAAATGTTACTTTAGTCATACAAAGTACCCGAAGGACAGTTGGATACAGTAGGAAGGATAATGTCTTTCCTTAAAGACAAACTAAAGGATTGGTGTATCAAGCATCTGTCCAAAAGAATATGAAGAGAGTGAGAGGTAGATCAAAAGAGTCCATCTCTGTTGTGATAATAATGGTTTTCCAATAATTTGTTGGAATGGGTGGCCAAAAGCCTATTGGATTGGTTGTTTGCAATTTGACGATCTTCATCAAATAATATTGAGTTGATGAATAAGGTAACAATTCATCAAGTTGGCAGTGTGTTTCGTTCTGCTTACCGTTGATATTGAACCGGATTTCAATGTCACAACGAAATGCACATAGACCAAAAGGTTAAACCTGTGGAGTTACATTGCGCATAGGTTTGGCTGCTATAAACCAACACCTGAGGGTTGGTCTGAAATGTTCTAAGTCTAGGATATCGAGACAAGGCATCGAGGGTTCTATAGAGATTTGCACTAAGTATTGCAATCGTGTTTCGTCGACAAGAGATGTAGGTTGTTGGTGCAATTTTAGTGGGTCAGTTGGCAAGGTAGTCAACTTACTGAACTGACTTGCATTATTCATCATATGAAAGCCTCTTAAGGCTTGTTCAATATAACTGGGATTCCTGGTTCTGTTAGTACGAGATATTCCTCGAACTTGAGGAATCATGGCAGTTACATGCATACAAAAACTGTGTCTTGGATATGGGAGCGGTGACTGTATCACGAGGCATGGTAATCATTATCCAGTGTAGTCAGAGTATATAGTTAGGACGGTGGATTCCAAGAGAGGATTTGTGCCTATCAGTATGTGAAAGTTCTCCTATGCGCTCTGAGATAGTTTAAACGCTAAAAGTTTTTTGTCAAAGCAATTGATCGATCAGGGATAGGTTTTCTAGATCGGATCAATAGAGTAAATACATTTCGAGTTTCAACCGATGACCAATTATATGCTCTTGACTAAAGCCAAGAGACGGTTGGTATTAATATTGTACTTACAAATATGGAGATATTCATGCCACAATTCACCAAGTCTCTAGTGTCATGGACTGTTGCTAGACGGTCACTCATGATAACGAACTACTTTCGATTATGGGATAATTGGAAACAATTAATTTAATTTATTATATTGGTCATACACATCCAAGTCTAGCTGAAGGTGAACTTAAAGAGTCACACCCTACCACTATAATGAGATGGAATTAATTACAAAAGAGTCAGATTAATTTAATTAGATTAAATTTATTCTTGGAGAGAATAAATAATTGAATCATTTATTTAGACTAATCCATTAGATGGATGTCTTGAAATTTAATTAATTGGATTGATTAGAATTTCAAGGTGATCATTAAAATTAATTGGATTCATTTTATTGGGCTTGGTCCGATTTATGAATTGGATTCAGAAATTGATGGGGAGATAATAAAAAGCTCGGATCCTTTAATTGGACCAGAGGATGTTTTAATGTTGGACTTAGAACTAAACTAGGTTTAATTTAAGGCCACGAGACATAGGCTTGATTTGATATTAATTAATTAAGTCCAGACCATTAAAATGCAAGTCCAAGCTTTGGTTAGACCTTAGCTAGGTTGAGGAGGAGCCAAACTCCTCCAGGGGGGGGGGGGGTGGCGCATAATTGGTGCCCTAGGATGCACCAAAATTTTCCACAAGGTGGCTTAGTTGGCTAAGGTTGGTTGTAGGACTTTTGCTAGATCAAGACTCCCTTATATCTTGTGACTTGGTCATATATAAAGCCCTAAAATCTACACTAGCCGACCAGCAGCTACATACACACACTTCTGTCTTGTTTCTCTCCAAGAAACTCTTCAAGATCTTAGAGATCAAAAGAAAACCAAAGAATCAAACTTTAATCAGTAATGTGGTTGATTCTTTGAATTTCTACGGATATTTTGCTAGCAAATAATCTGCACATAGTGATAGTGTGTTAGTCTTTGGAGGTTCTCCAGATTGAGATCTCACCATGGATGGATCCGAAACAAGGAATCAATGCTTGCAGCTGAACGAGGAAAACAACAAGGGTAAAAAATCTCTTTAAGTATTTTTCGTCCCTCTTATTTGCTTTTCATGTGATCCTTGGCCTTCGTTGGTTTTATTTTGTACACCATACTTCCGGAAAAGATCAAGGGTGCACACCTTGATTGTTATATTGAATTGTTTATTTTTTATTTTTCACGCTTCTGCCCACTTCCTGGGCTGATCCATTCCCTTCACAGTTATAGGAGAATTGAGCAAGCTAAGGACGAGGAAGAAGCAGAGCAATGACTCCTATCCCAAGAGATCCAGAAAATCCTCTTTTAGAAGGAGAACATGGTAGTCCAAATCAAAGGCCAGATGATACAAATCTAGAGAGAAAACAAGACCAAAAAGGGAGTCATGTCAAGGGTCTAGACGAGCAGATGAAAGTTCCATGGGAAGAACCCCTAAAAAGAGAACTTTCAAACGAGCCCATACCAGAGCCGATGAAAGTTTCAAAGACTGTAACTGCTGGACATGTGAAGCAACAAGACATATATCCATACTGCCCGCGTACACATGGTGAATTACGAAAATTTGAGGCCATAGACGATATCCTAGATGTAGTTTACTATGGCGATTTGGTACCCATATACCAATTCGAATACTTTCTTTCAAATGAAGTGTCTATAAGAAGGAAATAGAAACTGATACGGATGAATCTTCAACCAAGTCAGAATAATTACAACGAAGGAGATAGGCTTCAGACCTCTAAAAGCCTATTATGATTCTTTTCAGGAATGACGGTGTCAAACAAAAGCATGGAAATAATCATGCATCAAGACTCTAATCTCAGCCCATACGATGGATTTAGGATTGGAGGAATCAATAGAGCCCTCAACCAAATAGGCTGAACTAGAGAAAACATCACATTATTGTTAGAATAGTTGACCAAAACACTAATTGAATTTGACGGAAGATGACCGTATCTTGGACGTGGTGATTACAAGTCTTGTTCAGTGCAATTAGAATATGTAATGAGGACGGTGGGATCCAAGATAGAATTCGTCACCTGTCAGTATATCACAGTCGAGTCTCCTATGCGCTTTGAGATGGTTTGTACTTTTAGAGTCTGTGGTCACAACGATTGGTTGAGTAGGGAATGGTTTCCTACGTCAATCAATAGAACAAACTCATCTCGAGTTATCGAGCATAGTATCTAGTCCAGGATGGGAACCGAACGCTCAATTCCATGCCCTAAACTTCGATTGGGAGAAGGATGATGGAAGGATTGTACCCATATGGTACTCGAGAGCCTAAATTTTCACACCAACATTCACCTAGTCTCTAGTGCCATAGACAGTTGCTAGACGGCCACCCATGGTGACGGAAATTTTTAATTCATGGTTAATTGGAAATAGATAAATTTAATTTAATTTAATTAATCATTGTCTTGGACACAAGCCCAAGTCTAGCTGAAGGTGAACCCAAAGAGTCACACACAAATCCTATGGAATTGGTGGAATTAATTTGAAATTAATTCGAGAAGAAACAAATTAATTTAATTGGATTAAATTAATTCAAGGAGAATATATAAATGATTGGATCATTTATTTAGCAATCCATTTGATAGATGGCTCAGTAATTAATTAATTGGATTAATTAATTTTTGGGCTTAACACCTTTAAATTAATTGGATTAATTTATTAGGTTTGACTTAATTAATTGATTGGATCAATTAATTATATTTGGGCTTAGATTTATTTAATTGGATTAAATGAATTCTTGGGCTTAGTTGGGCTTAAATTAATTTAATTAATTATTGTCCAACAGACATTGATTGTGCTTGATTTAGTTTGATTAAATCAAGCCCGGTGCATATTTGAAGTCGAAGCCCATTTGAGGGTGGTTGGAGAAAGTTAAGGAGTTGAAACTCCTCACTATGATGAACATGATGGAGGAAATATTTTATCATGGTTGGAGGTTATATGCATGTGGTTGTATAGGTTGCTTTAAAGACAAACTTAGTAGGTATTGAATTTTGAATTCAATTCTATGTGATATAGAAAACTACACACATATCCAACATAACCTCCTTCTAAACCACAAATTTGCTCTCAAAAAATATTCAATCCAAAAGCACTAAACAATAGTGTTTTGTTTGCAGTTGTTTTCTTCTTGTTCTTTGTTCTATTTAGCAATATAAAAAGAACTATATGTTTTCTATTTTCTGATGTGGACAACTTAGAGGAATTCTAGTTTGAGTTCTCAAGTGCACGAAATGGGAGAACATAAAGGGAACAATGCACGATGCTGCTTTTCAAAAGAAACAAAAAGGTAAACTCTCATGTTATGTTTCTATGCATTTTGTTTCATCCTTTAACCATTTGTCTAGCATGTTTATATGTTTATTATCATGCTTTTGACTAACACCAAACGCACGAGAATTTCAAAGGGAACACCCCTTTGAACTGATTTTAAATTTATTTAGTTTCACACTTCCATCGTATTCTCGGGCCATACTGATTCTTAAAGTGGTATAAGAGCCCGGTTCGGTGTTGTGGCTTTAGGACTCACATGTTATTATGTGTTGAGCATGAACAACGTGTTTAATTTGCTTTTGGAAAGCATTTTTTATTGCTTTGAAGCATGATTATATGTTTAGAAAATATATATTAATTTTGCTTTTAAATTATGGATATCTATGCAATTTTTAAAATTGAATTTTTTGTAAATGCATGATTTTATTTTAGTTTTTAATTGCAGAAATTAGAAAAAATAATTTGAAAAATGGATTACTATAACCGTTGCTGCTTTGCCAGTCGGTACTGCCTGCGTCTGCCTGGTGGCGCTCGCTTGCTGGCTTGCATGCCGGCAGGGCAGCAGCGCACAAGCGCACGCCCAGGGGTTCGCGGGGGCGTGCCGGCAGCAGATGTTCGTCTTCTGTTTTGAATGGTTGGGCCATTTTGTGCTGTTTTTTTTTTCTGAAAAATTGAATTTTCCTGATTTTTGTAATTTTTCTGAAATTATTAATTTTGGCTAATTTTAATTTTTCTAAAATTAAATGGTGCCTAAAATTAATTTGGAAATGGTTTCCAAACAAACAAAAGTAAATTTGTACATTAGATATATAGATGCTATGCATTTTTTAATTGCATTAGTATTATGTTATTTTCTACATTTAATCATGTTTTTTTTTTGTATTTGATATTGGATGTCAATTGTTAAATACGTGGGTTGTTTTTATTTGTTTAATATATTTATATTTGATATAAATGTGTTAATTATTGTTTATTTGAAAAATAATAGGGATGATCACAAAGCCCATTGGCCGAATGTATGGTTTACTTTTATGTTGGGTGAGGCCTATGTGCCTCTTTATTTTAATTCCTTCTTTCGTTTTTTAGCCTGGAATAATAAAGCCTGCTTTCTCTCTCCTTTTTGTACTCCCTCTTTCTGACATGATCCTCCAGTTACTTCCTCCCTTGAATGGACTTGAGAAGACCATACACTATTTAATTAACATGTTTGTCTAATACGAGGCAACAACCAAAAAGTCTACACCGTCGGTGTTGGTTGAGGAGGCTTCGACCTCTAAAGCGAAAGGCAAGGGGGCCAGACACTGGAAGAGGAAGAAGGGTAAGGCAAAAGCCGCTGCAAGTGCTTTGAGCACTCCTGTTGCCCCGATGGGGATGTGCAAAGGTAAAGGGAAGGTGGGTTCCAAGTCAATAAGGTCAAATAATGTCTGTTTGCATTGCCAGGAAAAGGGCCATCCGAAGAGGGAGTACTCCAAGCTCCTTTCCAATCACTTGACATATATAGGGCTACCCCACACTTGAAGTGGATATGCTTGTAGTTTTGTATATTACATACATTAAATTCAAAATTCAATAACTACTAAATTTGCCTTCAAGGCAACCTATACAACCACATGCATATAACCTCCGACCATGATGAAATAATTCCTCCATCATGTTCATCATGGTGAGGAGTTTCAACTCTTTCTTAACTTGCTCCAACCCCCTCAAATAGACTTGGACTTCAAATATGCATCGAGCTTGATTTACTCAAATTAAATCAAGGCCAACCAAAGCTATTGGATAATAATTAATTAAATTTAGCCCAACTAAGTTCAATGATTCATTTTGTCTAATTAAATAAATATAAGCCCAAACACTAGCCAAACCTAATAAATTAATCCAATTAATTTAAAGGTGTTAAGTCCAATAATTAATTAATTCAATTAATAAATTCTTGAGCCATACATCAAATGAATTATTAAATAAATGATCCAATCATTTATATATTCTCCTTGAATCAATTTAGTCCAATTAAATTAATTCGTTTCCTCTCGAATTAATTCCACCAATTCCATACTGATTTGTGTATGACTCTTTAGGTTCATTCTTAGCTAAACTTGAGCTTGTGTCCAACATAATGATTAATTAAATCCAATTTAATTAATTTATTTTCAATTAACCATTAATCGAGAATTCCTATCACCATAGGTGGCCGTCTAGTAATGGTCCATGACACTAGAGACTAGGTGAATGTTGGAGTGAACATTTAGGCTCCCAAGTACCACAGGTACGATCCTTCCATTATCCATCTCTTGATCTAAGTTTAGGGGATGGAATTGGGCGTTGGTTCCCACCCTGGACTAGACACTATGCTCAATGACTTGAGTTGCATTTGCTCTATTGATTGACGTAGGAAACCATTCTCTACTCAACCAATCGCTGCAGCCACAGACTCTAAGAGCACGAACCATCTCAGAGTGCATAGGAGACTATACTATCATATACTGATAAGTGACGGATTCTATCTTCGGACCCACTGTCCTCGCTACATATTCTGATTGTACTGAACAAAACTTGTAATGACCACATCCAAGATACGGTAATCTTTTGTCAGATCCAAGATACAACCATCATATGCATGCAACTGCCATGGTTCCTAAAGTCCAAAGACTAATTCCGTACTATTGGAGCCAGGAAGATCTAGTCATACCGACCAAGCCTCCAAGACTTCCATATGACGACTTCCTGCGAGTCAGTTCAGTCGGTTTGACAACCTTGTCAACCACCTACTAAACTTGCATAGACGTCCAATGTTTGTCGCTAATGGAACACGACACTCATCCAATGAATGAAATTTTAGTGCAAGTCTCAATAAGACTCTCGATGCTCATTCTCGAGGTCCTCGACTTGGAATGTTTTAAACCTAACCATCAGAAGTTGGTTTTATAGCTACCATTCAATGCGCAACCCAACTACATAGGTTGTACAATTTGGTTTGTGGGCTTTGTTATGATGTTAAGCATATAAACATAATCAATGAGCACGACAAATATAATGAATACTCACTTTATTCATAAACAATGTTACAATTACACTGAAATTGTTAGAACAGATTACATAAAGGCCAATCTAATTGACTTTTTGGTTATTTATTCTAATATATATAATATTAAAGAACAATAAGAACAACAAGAACAGAGAAAGAGGTGGGAAAAGAGAGAAAAAAAGATGAGGTTGAGGGAATTAAAAGATAATTCATTTCATAATCCCCAAAATGCCTTTGCTTCCTTTTATATGGAGTTGCAGTCGAAAATTGACAAAAAAGTAAAAAATGAAAAGCTACAATTAATTCTCAAAAAATATCTCTCTCAATCTTCTTCCTCTAGCTTGCTTTGGACTGGTCCCCATCCTCTCAAAGCTTCAAAAACCAAAACAGTAACTCCATAGCTATGCCAACTACACTTTTTCCTTAGATTCCACATGTCCCCTTGTCAATCAATCTAAGGAGTAAAGAACAGGGTCACAATTTCCCATTTCTTCCCCCATTCAATCGCGCCCTAACTCTCCTGAAATTACATCATCATACAGCTGGAATTAATGATTCAACCCTAATTTTAATTGGACACTTGATCGAACAACCACATTAATCGCCCTAATCGTACAGATATCGCGAGAAGTCGCAATGTGTTAGAGAGCACGGAATTTCCTCCTCCTTTTTTTGAACTTTGTCCCCAAGGATCAAACTCAGGGACCGCAAAAGTAATGTCACTACAATCTTCCTAGGTAACTTGGTCTAGAGAAGCATGAGACCACTGAATTAGCACTTGAGGGACGCCTATGTTGTTCCTTGGTATCAGTCACTTATCTAAGATAGGCAGAGGATATACCTTGAAGATTTCCACAATGTTTGGTTTTGTGTTTTGGCCCATTTTAGAGATGTGCCAAAACACAAAACCTTGTTTGTTTTTGTGTTTTGCACACCTTCACTAGGTGTGCAATTGTAATTTAACTTTTTTTTTATTACTTTTTTTTATTATTTTTTATTCTTCTCTTATCATAAATATATATATTATATTTCACTAACAAACAAAATATATATATATATATACACATATATATTACTAAATATATATATTAAAAGACATGATTTGACAATGAACAGTAACTCCTGTCTCCATATATATTACTAAATATATATATTAAAAGACATGATTTGACAATGAACAGTAACTCCTGTCTCCCAAATCTCAACATCAAACCTACACCACTTATTTTACATTATTTTATATTATATCAAAACACAAATTCAAACATACCATCTATCTCAAAACACATACTTACTTATCTCTATTTTTCTCTCTCTATCTCCAAAACACCGAAACAAAAACATCCAAAACATTAATCCAAACATAGTGTTCATCTTCGGATTCTGAAAGATTTACTAGAGGGAAATATTTTGCTCCAATCTTCTTTTTTAGCAAAAACACATGAAAAATAGGGTGAATCTTAGCTCTGGTGTGTGATGCAAGTTTATAAACCACCTTTTCTAAACCCTTGTATGGACCAAAATATAGAGCATATTGCTTCAATTCCTTCCTGAGAGCCACAGTAGTCTGTCTACAAGGCTGGAGTTGACGAAAACTTCGCATCCTATCTCTAATTCTCTCTCTGACCTTTTCTTGTCTGCATATAATTTCATCCTCTATTGGGCATGGTGTAAATTATCCTTCAGTAACTGAATTACCTTCATCCTTTCTTGCATTAATCCTTCTATGTTTATGTGATGATTCTGTAGATAAGGCCTAAAAGATAATTAATGAGGGGGATAACCATATAAGGCTTGGAGTAGGTTTCAACCCAATGTGAAAATTAGTGTTAAACCAAAACTCTGCAAGAGTAAGCCACTATGATCATTTCTTTAGCTTTTGATGACACATACACCTTAATTAATTCTCCGGAGAATAGTAAACCCTTCATGTTTTCCCATCAGTTTGGGGGTGATATGCAGATATCATATCTAATGATACACCACATTAAAGCGAATAATTTCCTTCCAAAATCTGCTATTGAACACCTTGTCTCTATCAGTCACAATGCTCACATGTAGCCCATGTAATTTTTATGTATTGTCAAAGAAGACTTTAGCAACAGAAGTTGCAGTATACGGGGTAATCCCCCCTGTCCCTTTAATTGACATAGACCCCAGTCATCTAATAAAATGACAATAGGATGCTACATTGGGACTGGTCGGGATAGCTCAGCTGGTAGAGCAGAGGACTGAAAATCCTCGTGTCACCAGTTCAAATCTGGTTCCTGACACATGGTTAATTTGTATGAGGTCTTTCTTCTATAAATTCATTGATATGAAGCGAGATACATATTGATTTCGAATCTGGATCATAATAGATACTTTTATCTATCTTGGCGAGATATACCCCATCTATTTTATTTTTATAGATGGGTAGAGTTTCTTAAATTCTTAAATAAAGTATCTAAAATGAAATTCTATTTTCTCTTTTTTTTTTCTTTCGTTCAAAAAGAATGTTAATACTTCATACATATTTGAAAGGTTAAATTGGTTGGTTGAAAGAAGAAAAAGTCGAAGTTGAAATAGACAAGATTCGGTCCAGATACAATACAAATAAATCGAATTCGATACCCTTTCATTTCTTTGTATTTTCGTTCCTATTCGATTTCCGAATTCGTCTCGACATCACTTTCTAGAACCGGTCTAAGCAATAGGCGTAGTACAAGGTTCATGATGCAGAACTCGTTTGATTCATCCTATTGGTTCGGCTCATACGAAATAAGTATCTTCCAAATAAATGTAAGAATCCCAACGAATCCTTAATTCTATTAGGCCTTTTTTTGTTAGCCTATCCATAATTCCCTAATACAAAAGAGACTTCAATTATTCTGGTTAATCTAGAACAGAAAGTCCAATCCTTGAATCTCCGAAATTGTCTAAGTGGAAATTACTTTCTTATCACTCAATGAGCATCTTGTATTTCATAAAAATTGGGGGCAATATAATCCTTACGTAAGGGCCATCCTATCCAATTTTCAGGCATTAAGATACGTTTCAAGCGCAGATGATTATCATAAGAGATTCCCAACATATCATAAGATTCTCGTTCTTGAAAATCCACGCTTTTCCAAACCCAGAAAACGGACGGAATTCTAGGATTCCTCCTTGAGGCAAATACTTTTATGCATACCTCTTCTGGTTGATCCACACCATACTCTATTCTGGTAAGATGATATACACTAGCTAACAGTCCGTCCGGTGCTACATCATAGGCACATTGGGAGCGTAGATAATTGTAACCATATACATATAAAATGACAGCAATGGAATGCCAATCCTCGGGCTTTATTTGTAAAGTCTCTATTCCTTGATAATCAAAGCCCAAAGATCTATGAATTATCCCATGCTTGACTAGCCAAGCAGACAAACGACCCTGCATCTTTTTTATCTCCCGCATTTTTATTTAGAATATTTCACATTCTTGATCAAATTGATGAAGATTGACCCGCTACTTTTATTCTGTACAAAGGAGTGTTTAAGAGCCAAAAAAATGAGAACATTTGGTCAATTTATCCATATCCACCATTGAGTCCTTCCCCTTTGAGTTAGTTAATCCTTCAATGAAATCTATGGAGATGCATGACCAAGCCTGGTCAGGAATAGGCAAAAGTTGCAATAGCCCAGGTAAGGGCCATTCTTATGTTTGGTTTCTTGGCAGGCTTCACATTCTTTCACCTAAACCTGCACATCATCTTTTAATGTAAGCCAATAGAATATAGGTCTGTCTCTCTGGTAAGTCCTATTGATTTGAGAGTGTCCACCTAGTGCAGAATCATGCAGGGATTTTGATTAATTTTTTTTTTCTAATTCCCTCATGGTTACCTACACAAATTATGCTCCCCCTTCCTAAATAACCCTAAATCATAGCTATACTCAGAAGAAGATTGAGCATCCACCACTTTTGCTGGAATGACTGTCTGGAATAAAGTGTTACCTTTATAGCTATCCTATAACTCCCATACCTATAAGGTATCTATGTGGTAATAGCATTAGTCTGGAGATTCATCTTCTCATGCTCCATTCTAGAGAGTGCATCTGCAGCTCGGTTGTCATTCCCCTTCTTGTATTGAACCTCGTAATTGAGGCCTAATAGTTTAATCATACACTTCTGCTGCAGCATGGAATCCGCCCTTTGATCAAGTATGTGTTTTAAGGTTTTTTGATCCGATGAACTGGTTACCCTGCAAGTAGTGTGTCCACTTTGTAACAGCCAAAAGTAGGGTAAGAACTCTTTCTCATAAGTGGATTGACCAAGATTCTTGGTTGCTAAAGCCTTGCTCAAATATGCAATGGGTCTGCTTCTTTGCATTACCATAGCCCCTATTCCCTTTCCACATGTATCTATCTCAACCACAAAAAAAAAGCTGAGAAAAGTCAGGTAAGGTGAATACAGGTGCCTTGATCATCATTTCGTTTAGTTGATTGAACGCTAGTTTAGGTTCAGGATTCCACACAAGTGCATCCTTCTTAAGAAGGGAAGTCAGGGGTCTACTGATGATTCCATAACCCTTGATAAACTTCCTGTAATGCCCAGTGAGCCTTAAGAAACCCCTTAGAGACTTGATAGTGGTAGGTACTGACAGGTTCTTCATGCATTCAACTTTTTGTGGGTCAGTTGCCACCCTCTTTACAGATATTACATAGCCAAGGTAGTCCACCTATAACTGTGCAAATGAGCATTTGCTTTGCATGAAGTTGATGTTTCCTTAGTAACTCTAGCATTTTTTTTTTCAAATGTAGCATGTGTGCGCCACACACCTTGTTGTATACTAAAATGTCATCAAAGAAGACTAACACAAACTTTCTAAGGTAAGGTCCAAAAACCTAATTCATTAATGCTTGAAATGTGGACGGTGCATTGCATAATCCAAAAGGCATCACCAAGAATTCATAATGCCCATTATATGTGACGAAGTTGGTTTTTGGAATGTCCTCCTTCATTCTTATTTGGAAATACCCTGTCTTAAGTCTATCTTTGAAAAGTAATTAGCACCATGTAATTCATCTAATAATTCATCAATAACAGGGATAGGGAAATTATGCTTGACAGTAAGCCTATTAAGGTACCTGTAGTCTACACATAACCTCTATCCTCCATCCTTCTTTTTGACCAACAACATAGGAGAAGCAAATGAACTTTGGCTAGACTTAATGATTCCACTTTTCAACATCTCTTTCACTATGTTCTCAATCCCTGTCTTCTGCCCATAAGCATATCTGTAAGGGTGTTGCTTCTTGGGGATGGAATCTGGTAACAACTCAATTTTATGATAAATTTTTCTCTCAGGAAGCAAAGTGTTAGGTTCCTTGAATAAATCCCTGAATTGGTGGAGCAATTCAAGTAGTTCGGGATCACTTCTTTCCAATTGTATCTCCTTCTCTATTGTATGTACCTGGCTTTTCATGACTCCCATTCTCAATAGCTTACTTAAGGAGTGAACTGGAAAGTGTTCTCAGGTCCCCTTTATCAGTCAGAGCTTTCAGAATGACCTTCTTTCCTAATTGGTTAATAGTCACTTGTAGTTTGTGGAAATCCAACTCTATAGGACTGTTGGCACTAAACTAATGACATCCCAGAACAAAGTCACACCTTCCTAATTTCAAAACTCTAACAGGATGTGTGAATTGATACCCTTGTACCTCCCAACAGAATGTAGGCAATAGAGCTTGCTTAACACCCTTCATCCATCAACCACTCTAATCATCATAGCTGTAGTTTGTTCCAGTCTACACCCAAGTACTTGCACCAATTTCTCATCAATCAAGCAGTGTGTGCTACCACTGTCAATGAGGATGTGAATATCCTTGCCACTAACCCTCACATTTAGCCTCAGTGTAGTGATGCTAATACTCCTACACATTGCATGAAAGGATACAGTAGCATCCTTTTCTTTAGTTGGTTCCTCTGATTGCTTTCCTTCTTCTTCATAAGTTTTAGCCTCTTCTTCACTCATCAGCATATAAACATACCTAATTTTACACCTATGCCCAGGGGTGTAAGGTTCATCACATTTATAAAAGAGGTTCCTCTCCTTCCTAGCCTCAATTTTTGCTTCAGTGAGGCATCTTCTGGGTGGGGGTTCTCATCTCTGCTTTAGTGAGGAATCTTCTGGGTGGACGGTTTAAACGCAGGTTTATAGGATTGGTTTCTGTTTGAGGGCTTGTATGGGATTTTGTTTGGATTACTCTTCTGCTGTTGATTGGACTCCTTAATGTTGACATTCACCATGGTTTCCTGCTTCCTAGCGTGCACAATAGCTTGATTCAGTGTGGTAGGTTTCATAGTAGCCACATAACCTTTTATCTCATTCTTCAATCCACTGATAAATTTCATCATAAAAAAGTCTTCATTCCAGTTCTTGTTGAATTTAAGCATGTAGGCTCCTAACTCCTCAAATCTCTCCAAGTATGCATTTACAGTGATCTCTTGACGCAACATGTTAAACTCAGAAACCACCCTCTCATAGTTTAGATCCTCAAATCTCTCCAACATAGCCAATGCTAGTTCAGTCCAAGAAGGCATCCCTCTCTTCTCCACATGTCCTTGATACCAAAGTTCAGCCCGTCCTTCCATATGGATGGCAGCTAAGGAAACCTTTTGATCCTCAGGAATGGGATGATCTGGAAATTTTGCGTGCATCTTCTCACCCATATCCTTGCCTCCTCACCACTAAAAAGGGAAAATTCCAGTCTTGAATAACATTGTAGCTTGTTGAGTTAGTTTGAGTTGGATTGGGTAAGAAATGGGAAATTGTTACCCTGTTGTTACTCCTTAGATGGACCGACAAGGGGACACGCGGAATTCAAAGAAGTGTAGCTGGCCCCGCTATGGAGTTGTTGTTTTGGTTTTTGAAGCTTTAAGAGGACGAGGACCAGTCCAAAGCAAGTTGGAGGAAGAAGACCAAGAGCGACATTTTCTGAGATTTAATTAGCTTTTCACTTTTTACGTTTTTGCCAATTTTTTGCTGCAACTCCATGTAAAAGGAAGCAAAGACGTTTTGGGGATTATGAAATGAATTATCTTTAAATTCCTAACTAACTTGAGCGTCGTAATATTACAGCACATGTATTTTTTTTATCTACGCCCCTAACTATCTCTAGTCTAGTGATATGGAAAAACTCATGCAACGCAGCTATTGATCCGTTGTAAGTGGACTGGTTGTGTGTTACACACGATTCCCCTGGTTGTGTGTTGCACACAATTCCCCGGTTCTGGTCCACTATAGAATGCCCATCGTTCACTGCATGGGTCACTGATGAAAGTGTTACAACTTAGTGCATATCTCTGAAGTCTGTTGGTACAACATTGAGTCACTGCCTAGTCATTCTCAGCTTCCTAAGATAACAATATCAGGTCCGGCCTGTGATCAATTCTTTGAGCGCCAGTTTTAGTGGGGACTTAAATTGTTTTGATTTGGTCATCTTCTGTTTCTAGCTATTAAATCACTAGCACGATGGCAGTAGGTTTGGCAAATCAAGAAACCTCTGTGGGCTGGAATAAGAAATTGCAGACATTCTAAACTGCAAGGATAAGAGCACTGAATGCAGCTTTCTATGGGAAAATGTGATTATTGTATGAGAAAAAAAGGTTTTCAATTTTAAAAATATTGAACTGTCAATTCTCAACAAGATGAATGGATTCGAACACGAGAATACAGATACAATAAGAATACAATGATAAACGAAATATAGAAATATTAGGTCATGATACGGCTATATATAATATATTTTTTATTATCTATCTTCTTAACTTCTCATAAAATTAGAATATGAGATACTGAAAAATATCAAGATAAAACATAAAATAAGTACATCTTACATCTAAATTCTTAATCAAATATGACTTAAAAAATATATATAATCAGCTTATCTTATAAATGATGAAAAATTTTCAATCATACAAATTAGTTAAATCATCATAATCATCTCTCGAATTATTAGTAATTTATCCAAATTAACTTTTTATTTGACATGAGTGAATGAAATCCTTTTTAATTTTTATAAGTTCAGATCTTTTTTCGCCCTAATCAAAGATAATCCAATTTTTCTTAAATTAAAAAAAAAAAAAAAAACTAAACATGCTGGATTGTTCGTGTCGATTCGAGGCCGTGTCTATTTTTCATTTTATATTTTTTAACACACGAATCCTGTGTTCATTACGTGTTCGAGGTGTATTTGAATCGTGTTCGTATCTGACACTGTGCTAAATAATTTTTTAAAGTATCTGTGCATTGTAAAATCTCAATCAAACACACACATATATATATATATATATATATATATTAATATCTGATTTCATGTCAGCTTTTTGGACTCCTGGGATTGCAGGAGGAAAAGGAAAAAGAACAAAATATTTATCATTATTTATATTTTGGCCTCTTTTCGTGGATCAGTTATTAATGTTTGAACCCATGAGGAAGGAGTTTGGAAATGCAAAGTGGTAATTAGTTACAAGATGCGTTGGGTTGTCTTAGCTTTAATTTGAATTAGATGAATTCTTTATGATGATTAAAGATGAGCAACTTGGGGGGTTGATGACATTAAACAATAACAGTTTGTGGTTTGTGCCCCCAAAGATTTGCATTACATCAAAGTGCCACTTTCTTATTGTCCTATATATCAATAGTTGCATGCCTCCCACTCCGCCTAAAACATACATATATATATATATATATATATATATATTGATGATAAAGTATTTAATAACAATATGAAAACTATCACTAATTATTTTTCCATTTTTATGATTTTTAAAATTTTGATAGTGATAATACATATGTAAAATTATTATTAAAAATAATTAGTAATTATTATGGGGTTTTTTGCTCGATTTTGAAAAATATAGAGGGATTTTTTTGATTTTTTTTTCTTTTTATTTTTGTCAAGGATTCTTTTTGAATATTTCATAGATCACATGGGGTAAAATACATTTCACCAAATAAAAAAGTTGTGCATAAAATTGGCATTATAAACAATTAATAACATATTTGTATATAATGACAATAATTGACAATAGATACAGTTGTTATTTTATTTATGTTGTCACCATAAATATCACTAATTATTTGTAGTAATAATTTCATACACAATTTTAATTACTAATAAGTATATATGTTATAATACGATTAATATTATTTATCACTTAATATATTTAATGATAACTTTGAAATAATAATATAGTATTTGGTTCAATATTAACTTTTATTATAGTGTTTTTTCAAGGTCATGACAGTTATAAGTATGTATGATGTCATTGCATAGCTTTTATTAATAACTTTTATTATAAGCCTTTTGGTTCATCTTCTGCAAGTGCATGGCGCAACACAACACACACACACACACAAAACACACACACACATATATAATATATATATATATTTATATATTTCTCCAGAACATAATTAATATGGGATAGTTGGTCCTTGCAAGAGTGGACATTCATTAACCACCAACTTAATTTTTTTCGTTGATTACAGAGTATACATCGTTGTTTAGCACTATCCTAGTCTCATTCCTTTTGTTAATTAGACAGAACGTGGGTTTTACGGTTTTGACGTAGGATTAATTGTAAAAATAGTCCTGTTTTTTATGGGGAATGTTGTTTTAGTTCATTAACTTTAGCATTGGCAAAATAGTTCTGTAACTTCTTAAAAGATCGTTATTTTAGTCTTCCGGCTAGATTTGGACAAATTATGGATGATTTTATCCTTCTACAGTTTTGAAATGCGTATTTTAGTCTATTTTCACTAATTTTGTATATTTATGTATATGTTTATCCATGCTCGCCTATAATGGTATCAAAGTCTCAGATTACTGAAGAAATATTTATTTATATTGCATTTAGATATTTTTTTTCAATAATGAAGGAGACTGTTTAAGAGAATGGAACCAAATGAAAGTTCAAGGTACAACAGAGAGTACTTTCAAATTATGAAAGATCAAAGACGAAATTTCTTTATGAAAATTCTAAGAAAGGGAGAAGATTATCTCCAAACGCCGAATGAGGGTTCGATTGGCAATTAGGAGTATTTCCAGATCTTGAAAAAATAGACAAAGAATTTCATCCTAGAAATTCTAAAGAAGGCCACAAAGTCGAATCCTGAACCACTTACTGAAGTGGAACAAGAAGAATGGTGGAGAATTCACCAGATCCAGAAGATGCTACCAAAAAAATATGGTGAAAAACATATACGCAACCCAGTCCATGTTAGATTACCAGCAAGGAGAAACGAATGGGTAATTTCGTTCACTAATACAGTTCTGCAAATTATGATTAAAGGAACTAATTGGAAAGATGTCAAGCCGGATACCTCGAAAATCTCCCAAAATCTGAGAGAGATTTAAAAGACAATGCAAGACTACGAACATAGGGTAATCCATATACCTATGAGAATAGAAACTTTGAGCCAAAAGGTGGATGAGATCCTTAAGATCTTTCCAGATCTACACAAGGATCTTACAGATCTGAAAACAGAAGTTGTAGATCTGAAGAGAAACCAAAGGGAAAGTCCTGAGAAATCTAGATCCAGAAAAGAGCGGATCAGGGACGCCCTTGGAACAGTATCTCTTCTACATCAGAAGGAAAAGGCGATGGAGATTCCAAAATCGAAGACAACAAAGGATATGATCCAAGAAGTTATTAGCTCCATGAAATAATGAAAGTTTCGAGGGTGGATCTATCAGATTTACAAGAATTGGCTGAATCCTTTTCCCAACTTGGGATTGTGGACTTAGTCAACATTCAAACTAATGAAATCACTCCAGCACTACCACCTCCGGAGGGAAGTATAGGTTCCAATGATCCTCCACAGGATCATCTAATGAGAGAAAGTACAGATTTTCACACCAACGCCACATCGACGTTCGTGGGGACCAGACTAAAAGAAAATCCATGGAGAAATTTAAGAAGAGTGCCTAAAGATACACCTTGGATAAAGACCATACTCCAGCCCTTGCATCCATACGGCGGTGTACTCAACTTGGGTGTTATTGACTTCCAATACATTGAGAAGTTGATAGATGAGTGGGTGGCAGCCATAAAGATAGCGGTAACTACCCTAGAACTCGACAAATAAAACTTCATAAAATTAGTGGAGTTGAGCTTGGAGGGTTCAGTAAAGATCGGATGGGACAATACCCAAAAGATACAAAAGCTAGTATCCTTATCGGGGATTCGAGAAGCGCAAAGCAGATCGGCTAGGAAGGTTTATCAAGATACACTTCATCAGAGATTGATACTTCGAAGGACGTAGAGCATAGAAGGCTAAAGAATATGCACAAGCTTTCTTTGGCCTCGAACTAGGAGTATTTGTGCAATAGATGAATATATCTATTGGTTTGCAAGTATTTCTTCTAGAGTGAAGTAGCGATAGAGGTAGCAGCCCTAATGTTCTTTGCAAAGATCTGCAATCCGTGGAGGAAAATATTGATCCAATCATACAAAGTACCCGAACGACAACTAGATTCAATGGTGAGAAGGATGCCTTTTCTCAAAGACACACTAAAAGATTGGCGCTATCTAGCATCTATCTAGAAAAACATGATGAGGTTGAGAGGAAGAAACTGAACAGTGACTTCTACCCCAAGAGCTCTAAAAGAACCTTTTTCAGGTGGAGATTAAGGTGGTCCAAATCAAAAGTCAAATCATACAAATCTGGACAGAAAAATGGGACCAATAAGGGCTTCTTCACAAGGATCTAGACGAACAGATGCAAGATCCATGGGGAGAACTCCTATGATAAGAACTTTCAGAAGAACCCATACCTGCGGACCAACAAACCACTGAAAGTTTCAAAGACTGCAACTGCTGGACCTGCAGAGCAAAGCTTCATATATCTCAAGACTGCCCGTAGAATTGTGGTGAATTACGAAAATTCGAAGCAATGGATGATATCCTAAATGCAGTTTACTATGGCGATTTGGTACCCATGTATCAATTTGAAGACTTTCCTTCGAAGAAAGCGTTTATGAGGAGGACATAGAGACCGATTCAGATGGATTTTCAATCGACTCAGAATAAGTTCCACGAGGGAGATAGGATTCAAATCTTTGAAAGCTTGTCAGGATTCTTTCCAAGGATTAAGATGTCGAACAAAACCATGGAAAGAATCATGCGTGAACATTCCAACTTCAGCCCATACTATGGATTTAGGATTGGAGAAACTGACAGTGTCCTAAACCAGATAGGACTAAACTAGAGAAAACATCCACTACAAAAAAGTTATTCTATTGGAACGGCTTTTGTAATGGATTTTAAATTAATTTGTAATGGCCTTTTCATTTGTAACGGTTGCTGTAACGATAAGGCCTACCGCGAGTAAACGAGGCATTACAAACCATTTATAACGGCTTTTTGGAAAGCCATTAAAGCCGTTATAATTTATAACGGCTTTCCAAAAAGCCGTTATAATTTATAACGGTCTTTGCACCAACAGTTTGTAGTCATTACAGACTTGGTACATGAAAACAAAATTAATTTGGAACAACTTTTATAACGACTCGGTTGAATTTGATTTAATTATTATTGTAACGGTCTTTGTAACACATTTAGCTATGATTTTACCAGATATTTAGAACGATTTTTGTAATTCTTTTTGTAACTATTTTGAATTATATTATATCTGTTTTTGCCACTGCATTTGTTACTGCTTTTGTAACGATCATTGGGATGGCCTAATTAGAAATTAGTAACTATTTTTTGCACATTCTTTGTAACGGCCTGACGATTTTATCTGTTATTGGTATATTACAAACGATGTTAAAAATATAAGTATAAAAATTATTAATTTTTAATATATTTTATTTCAATTTATTTAATATACATTCATATTTATTTTATTTAATATATTTTAATATTTACTTTTGTAAAATTAACTAAATGAATTTATATAAAAAACACATAATATAACAAAAAAATAATAATTTAATTACAAAAATAAAAATATTATTACAAAATACAAATAAAAAAAAATTCCCTACTCTATATTATCCCCAACGGCCAATTGTTCGTTGTCGTCAGGTGCTGGGGGATCAGCTGGAGGCTCGGGCACTAGATAATTGGGCCAGTTGGGATTGATGCTTCTGATGTAGCGCTCGAGTGCCAACACCCGATCATCTATGTCGGGGCGTTGTGGTTGTGGTGACAAAGGTGAGGGAGCAGTCGAACGGGTTGCTTGCTCAGCATTTCTTTCAGCCGCCAGCTGCTGACATCCAGACCTACTGCTTGTCCAGGGCACAGAGCCTTGAGAGGACAATGGAGGCTCTTCATTGCTGTTGTGCTATCTCTGGCGTTCCTCCAATATCATCCTCAAGAACAACTCCTGCGAACATGTTAAATAATTAGATTAGAAAAAATAATATAATAAAAGCATAGATTAGATAAATTTTTTTAATTACTTATCGGGACCTCTTCCGCCCTCAAGCCTCTCTTGTAGACCTTTTCGAACACCTCCATCTAAATGACAGGGTGTTCGAGTTTTGTTTTCTATTCAAAAATCAATTTAAAAATAATTAGAAATAAAAAAATTAAATAAAATTACTAATATTCGTTAATTACTTACCATCTTCCGCTTGTGCGCCCCAATGGATGACGACCCCCCACGATAGATAGTCGCAGTTGCTTATGGTTGGTGGCTTGGTTGACTATATTATTGACCAACTGTGCCTGGAATTCTGGGCTCGACCAGAATTCCAAGAGCTCACGCCAGATCTCCTCGGCCATCCATTGTCCTTCATCAAACCTCTTCCACAGGAACTTCCCCGCCTACGACTTAATGAGTTTGAACATCGACTCGTCATAGCAGTCCCACCAGTACAACATCTGAAAAATTGACAATATATATATATATATATATATATTTAATCTAAAACTCTAAATTTTACTTAAAATTAAACAATATTATTATTACCTTCAATTTTTAGAACCAAAATAACTGGTGCTCCGATGGGATCTGAGATATGTTGGCCAGGAATACGGATAATGCCCTTTGACCACATTATTGATGATCAAAATCACGGTCGGACACGAAAATAATAACTAAATATTAAAATTAATTCAAAAATAAAAAATATTAAATTAATTGACTAAATTATTTTACGTACTTCGCATCTCGGAGGCTAATGAAATGCCTATAGGCCACTGGGGGAAGTAGTGGTGCTGGTGGTGCATCCGACGACCTCACCAGGACTTGTGTACTACTGGCCCCCGCCGCCGCATCTGACCCCACTGCGGGGGAGTCTGCAGGTATAAGCGGGTGCTGGGACACTCCCTCCGAGGATGGGGCAACTGGAGGTGCATCAGTTGGTTCATCCAGGCGAGGCCATGGTCGCGGGCATGACCACAACCCTGGCCACAACCTCGTACCGTGGGGGCGGAGCACCGATCGTCGTTATCTACCATTGAGAAAATTATTAACATTAAAAAAAACATAATTTTATTTTATTATTCATAAAATTATAGTTTTTTTTTTGTAAAATTCCTACTATTTGCATTAAAGTCAAAATTTATCCTAAAAATTGTATTAAGGCCCTAATTTTTTTCTTAAAATATTTATAAAAGTTTCATTAAATTCTATTATTTTCCTAAAACTGGCATTAATTATATAAGGTCCATTAATTAATTTCTTAAAAATTTCAATTAATTAGATAAAGGTCCAAATACTAATTGCATTAAGGTCTAAATTACATGAAAGTCCAATTTTTTCCATCGAACACATAATTCTCCTAAAAATTGCATTTAGGTCTAAATTTTGCCTAATATTACATTAATGACCATTTTTTTTTCCTAAAATGCATAATTTTCCTTATTATTGTATTTAGGTCCAAATTTTGTGTTAAGTTACATTAAGGTCCAAATTTCACCTAAAGATACATTAAGGTCCAATTTTTTTGGTCTGATACATAATTCTTCTAGAAATTGCATTTAGGTCTATTTTGCCTAATATTACATTAATGACCAATTCTTTCCTAAAATGCATAATTTTCCTTATTATTTTATTTAGGTCCAAATTTTGCCTTAAATACATTAGGGTCCAATTTCATCTAAAATTACATTAAGGTCCATTTTTTTTCTAAAAATTACATTAAGGTCCGAACTTATCCTAAATTTATATTATGTTATATTTTTTCCTACAAATTGCATTCAGGTCCATATTTTTCCTAAAATTATAAAAAATAAAAAAAATTCAAAAACTATGGAAAGTTTATGAAATTTATTCAAAACTACATAAAATAAAAAAAATTTCAAAAAATGATGCGTAATTTTTTAAATTTTTTTAAAACTAAGAAAATAAAAGAAATTCCGAAATTGATGAGTAATTTCTGAATTTTTTTTTAAAATTACAAAAAATGATAAAAATTTCAGAAATTAGGCAAATTTTTCAAAAATTTACAGAAACTCACAAAAAATTCAAAAAAAAAATTAAAATTACAAAAATATAAAAATTACACACTAATTCTACAAATATTATAAAATTTATATAATAATTATATAAAATTTTAAAATAAATCAAAGAAAAAAATACAAAAAATAAAAATGCGGGACTTACCGGTGGTGGGGGCGGGGCGAGGTGGCAGGGGCGGTGGGGCAAAGAAATAGACGCGGGCATAGAAGTGGAGAGAGAGAGGGGGGGGCAGGGGCTGCGGTTGGGCAGTGTAGGGTGCGTAGGCGCCGATTCAGTAGGGCGTGGGGCAGGCGGCGGTGGGAAGAGAAGAGAAAGAAAGGGAAGAAAAAAAATCTGCTAGTGTTGTATACATATACATGGCCATTCCAAAGCTGTGCCAAAGAGAGTTACATTATTTGAAAATCCGTTACAAATTATAGAGTGTAAGATATTCGTTATATTCTAAGAAAACGACGTTGTTCCTGGTTATATCGTTCTTGTAACGTAATAGTAATCATTCAAGACGGTGTATTTTTAAATCAGGCCATGTGATTTAAAATCAGACCGTCTGATGTGATTTGGTATGAATCGGGTGCCTGGATGTAAAGATATCATATTTTTCGATCTGAATTTATGAGATGGCTCATTTCTTTTGTAACTGCTTTTATAACAGCTGGTATAATTTACCTTTGTAACGGCCAATCAAAATTAAGATTCCACCATTTTTCATTTTGATTTCAAAAATTTTAATTTGTAACTGCATTTGTAACGGCTTTTTGAATTTTGACCGTTACAAAATTTCATTTCCCGCCTGGCGCCTAAAATTGACCGCCTTATTTTGTAATGACCTTTGTATCGATTTTTAATTAAATTGGTTGTTCCAAAAAAATAAATTTTAAAAAAATAATTTTTTTTATTATACAACATTGCAAAATAAAAATATTTTATTTAAAAAAAATATACATTTTGTAGCCTCGTATTCATCCTCATCAGTCTCGTAGTCGTCGAAGCTGTCTTCGTCATCCTCCATCTTCATTATCAGTTTGACCAGTTTGAGTCCGTGAAATACCTGCACCTCGCCGGCGTGCAATCGAAAGATCGACCACAATTTGTAAACCATTGGGACCACGTAGATCGTACGATTGATTGTCCATAGCAATTTCAGGGACTGGTACGATTTCCTCTAGCTAATATGCGATCTTAATCCACTTGGACTCATCAACAACTCTCCGAATCGCTTTGTCCCTCTTCATTTGGATAGGAAGTCCGAATCAAAGTACTATGAAGAAAATAAACTGATTTCCTCGATAATGTATGCCTCAACAATTGATGCCTCGACATGTGCTTTATTTTTCACCTTTTTCTTCAACTCACCTAGGAACTTTTCAAATGGATACATCCACTTGTATTACACTGGCCCCCTACGCGAGCTTCATACAGTAAGTAAACAATGAGGTGCTCCATTAAGTCAAAAAAATTGGAGGAAATATCTTCTCAATGTTGCACAGTATAATGGTAATACTATTTTCTAACTCATGTAGCTTGTCGGCATCAAGCGTGGTCGAGCATAAGCTAATCAAATATATATGCATAAAAATCAGAGTGTTGAAAGTGTGTGTGGTTAGTATAAGAATTTTTACAACAAATGAAATAAAATAAAATAAATATATATATATATATATATGTTTTTTGGTAACGGCCTTTGGAATGTCCAAGATAGCCGTTCAAAACTAATCTTTAGACAATGTAGCTGTTATTTTGTAACAACTTTTGTAACAGCCAATACAAAAAGAATCGTCCCTTATGTGACGGTTCTTATATCACCGTCTTTTTGTATACTTTGCAATGACTTTTGCCACTGCCATTGTAACGGCTGATTATTTAACCAAATATCCATTACAAAAGTAGATAGCCATTACAAAAATTATAGCAAAATGGTAACAGCCTACAAATTATAACGATTTTAGGCACACACTTGTAATGTTTGTTGTAACAGTTTTGGCCGTTACAAAAAATTTCATTTTTATTATCCTCTCAATGACGTCAGCACGTCTAATCCATTACAAAGTCGTTACAAAGGTCGTGTGTATTGGAACGGCCATCTGGCCGTTACAAAAAGTCGTTACAAATTCCGTCTTTTATTGTAATGATCACATCATCTACGAAGTGAGTTCAGGTGAGTTTGCTATTCCAATGGAACTTACATGTAATGTGATGGAAATGCAACTTATTCCTAAAGAAGAGATTCTTGCAAAATTAAGTAAGCTTAAAGAAGAAATAGTTGTTAATATGAAATGGATCCACATAGGAACTATTGAAGTAGTAATAAAAGCAACTTTTACGGAATTGATTCATAAATACATTTATCAATAATGGATAGACGAATCAATAATTTGAGAGATGGTTGTCTTGGGACAATGATAGAAAATCTGTATGTAGGAAAATTAATGTTTGATATTCATCCTAGGATTACATACAACCTAGTAGATCAAGATTTCAGCATAGTCTTGACCCTTCATCAGTATTTTAAAAGAAAAGATCTAACGAAAGAAGGTAATAGACCATATTCTATAAACTTATAGAATAGCTTATGCCCTCTCCAATACACGTCATTCAGATTTACTTTTTAGGAAAGAGTATATTGAGATTTCTAGAATTTTCAAGGGATTTGTTAAGGTAATGGCAACAGATCCAATTAGGATACCTAGAATAGGTGGTATCGATATTGTTAAAAAAAATCACCCAGTTTTAGACCAAACACTTAGCTCTAGAACTGAGTTGAGTAGTAGAATATCCTTTTCGGAGGATAGGATCACAGGCTACAGACGAAAGGAGAAAGAGTTTGTAAAAGCTTTAACTCTTCAAGAGATTAGGGTAGATAATATAAAAATTAGATGCCTTGAAGGATGGAAAGAAATATAAGTTATATTTCACATCACTAAGAAAGAAAATTATTTCCTTGTGATTACTTATATCATTTGCAGCAACCTGTTGTTGGTAGACATGAAGACATGCTAGAAATAGCAAGCCATGAAATTCTAGTTGTAGGACAAGAAAATGGGAGTATGACTAAAAAATTATAAATCATGGGGAAGAAAAGGTAATGGAATGAAATTCAATCTTAATGGTGTTACCATAAGGATTGAATAATGAGTCTCTTTTCTATATACATATCTATTGGTATGTGATATGATCAATATAAGACAGAATATCTTGCAGCTTATATTGAGGATCAGGCATTTGCATAGCAAAGTTGGGGGTTTTCCTTAAGGAAGCTACGGAAACCTTATCCGTTGTTGCAGATAGGGATTTTTCGCAGAAAATCCTAATACTTAATAAGGGTATAAGATAGGCGAAAATCATGACTAGAGGAGCATTTGGGACACCTTGGTACGAAACGCCTCTTTTCTACTTTCATGATACTGGTGATACTATCTTGCTAGGTAACAATTTAATTCAAATATTTGCAAAATACATGTAGGATAATCAGAGGAATCCGTTATTCTTTACTACTAACTATGGTAATGAGATATAGGTTTTGCGAAGAGAAAAGGTATTTAATAGAATAATTCTTATAAATTTTCGCAAACAAGCATGGTGATTTAGATGCCAGATTAACTCATTCGAAAATATGAGATAAAAGGAAATTTGGTAAAATTCTTTTGTCTTTCAGGCAACAGGGACTCATCGATAGCGATAACTTCAACGAGGAATTCAAGAAAGAGATTAAGAACCTCAAGAAAGCATTGCAAGAGATAAAGTCGCTAGATATTAGCAAAGAAAGCAAACTATCTCTTGAGAACATAAAGAGACTTATCTAGGGGAACTTGAGTGAAAACCTTCTTGCATGGTAGTATAGAAACTAGATTGAAGCTATTGTGAAAGTTAGAGAAGAATGCAAGTACAAGCAGGTATTGAGGTGCAGGATCATATTGTGGAGAAAATCCGCAATTTTCTAGATGTTTCAAAGATAAGAAACACTTGCAGAGCTTCTTGGGAGTTGTTAATTTTGCAGGAATCTTTATAAAGGATCTTATAAGATACAGGGAGAATTTCCAACCTCTTTTGAAAGAAACAAAGAGTTCAAAATCGAAGTGGGAAGAAATCCACGCTCAAATAGTTCATGAGGTGCAACATGTTTGTAGTAACCTGCCCAAGCTTGTCCTACATAGACGAGGACGAATTGGTAGTCTACACTTATGCTAATGACTATCGATGGGCAGTGGTGCTCATGAAAAAGATGGCTACAGGGGAAGAACTTTGTAAATACACAGGAGAGTTATTCTCAGAACAACAAGCCCAAGTTTGACATATTAACGAAAAGGAGTTCTTTGCAGTCTAGAAGGCCTTCAAGAAATGACCTGTATTTTTACTTGCTAAAGAATTCAATTTAAAATTCGATAATGCTAATGTTAAAGCTTTCTTGAAAAACAACTTAGAACTAAAATTGAGAAGGCATATACTATCAGATGACAAGTTGAATTTCAATATTATTGTTACAATATTGTCGTAATAAAATCTCACGAGAATGTTCTTGCAAATTTTCTGAGAAGAGATGGAGGCATTTGAAGCAAACTCTATCATGATAAGGCTCAGGAACCTCAGAGAAAACCTTGAGCAGCTTGACAAGAAGTTCAGACAGCTAGCAGTAAATACCTAAGTTGCCGGACAAATTCAAAAAGCTAATCTAGACATTGTCTAGGTCGAAAAAAGGAGTTTCTTTTTAGCATCCACCTCACTATAAAACGATCTACAAGAGCTAGTTCAGAAGGCATCACTCTTAGGGATGACTCACGAGTTGAGGGAGCATGATCCTAAACATGTTCTCAAAGTGTAGGGCTCTAGACCTGTAGCGTCGGATTCAAGTACCAATTGCACGAGGCCATCGCCAGAGTCTGGTGAAACAGAAACAATTGAGGTTACAGAAAGTACAAACTCCTGATGATTCAAGTCAACCCAGCACCTCGGGGTCAAAGAAACAAAGATTAGCATTAAGACAATGATAGACACATCTAAGGCTAAAACTAATGAGTTTATATCTTCTTCTGCTGTTGGAAGTTATACCAGCGAATGTGGAAAAGATTAATTTCCTGCAAATGAGTAAACCCAAGCAAGACCATCATCGAAACATCTAAAAAATACAACAAATTCTGGATGTTAGAGGGGTCCAAACCAAAAGATGTTCGAGAATGGTATGATTTTGGAACCTTGGCTTTAGTTCATACTATGTCACCCAATTTTTCGAAAATTTCAAAGCTTCCAAATTGGATTAGTGGAGCAGTCTATGACTCTTGGCAAAACAACCCCCACTTGAAAAGATGATATATTCTGAGCTAAAATTTGTATCAGCAGCTCCATAAACAGTTGGAAAAGGGTCTCATCCAACATTCCATTTCATCAAGCTGCAAAGACCAAATATGGTAGCATTTAACAAAATTAAAGCTGCCTGAGGAGAAGCTCCCATGGTATCAGAAATAAATGAAGATGATATCTCTACTAGAAGAGTTTGGGGATTATAGGTCTGTTTCACTGAGATGGACAAAGTCAAGTATCCATTCAAAATTTTCTCAAACAAAGTGAGTAGATCATTCCTTTTAAACTCCATGACAGGAAAAAATACTAAGTTCACAGAAAGTTTATTTGAAAAGAAGAGGATGCTTATTCGGGAAAATAAGCTACCAACGACCAAAGCAACAAAGATGAAGATGTGCAACATGCTACATGTTGGTCAATGGCATAACCATGTATGTCCTTGCTACGAGAAACAAGAGAAGCCCCTGTTTGGGACAAAAATTAGGGTTATCCAAAAGAAACTCGAACCAAAGCAGGACAAGGGTAAAAAAAAGTTTTTACAAAACAAAGTAAAAGTTGGAGAATGTAAAAAAAATCAAGAATAAGACTGTTGGCAGAAAACAACAAAGACCAACAGTCAGCAAAGCAGGAAAGCCAGCTAGTAATCACATGGTCTACAAGCTATTATGACCGACAGCTGGAAATGACACGGTGATGATGAAGGCAGTGACATCATCTAAAAGAGACAAGATGATAACGGATGCAGTGACGTCATAAAAAAAGACAAGTTTTGAATCCAGGTTTGAAGTCCGTGGACGCCTATAAATGATAAAACAATGAAGTAGATGGGGATTATCAGAGATTTTCTTCTACTCTTCAAAGCATAATAGATTGAGTCTTTTAAATCTTTATAGTTTTAAGCTTTCAGTTTATGGGGGTTTCCTATGAGAGGTTAAATAGTTATCTCCTCCAAAGGAAAAAATATATTTATATAATATTTTATATATTTTTTCAATAAAAATTAGGCTTCTGTTCAACTTGTTGTCCAAAATTCTATTAAGTCCATATATTGGAGTGTCTTCTACGCTCTAAGGTAGGAAATGAAATAGAACTATGCTATCTGCTGCTAAATGAGCCAAGTGCCTGCAAACCATCTGTTGGGGCATTGTGGTTGGAAGAAATTCGTAAAATATGGGCCTTGGAATACCCTAAAGCAAAGCGGTCGAAAAGAAGTACGAATTTATAGGGGCTTAATTTTATTTCGAAAGCATGTTGGACCAAACTAAGAGCATATGAACGGGCTATAAGGGTTTTTCGATAGAAGGGAAAAATGGGCATTACTAATTCAGCAAAAGGACCAAAATCACGAATATTTAAGAAGATACAGGACTAATTTACCATAGCGAAAGGTAAAGGACAGATTTGTCAAAACCTATTGTTGGCTTTGTGTTACCATATAAGTGGGCTTCAACATCATCAACCTATTATTAATACTCTTGCCACCTATCATATATAGACACTCCAAAAAATTACTCAAAAACAATGTCGGACACATATCGGACACTGACACGACTATAATAAGCTTTGAACACGAATCGGACACAGCATCTGCATGTCTGAAAATATAAAACAAAAAAGAAAAACAGGACGTGACAACATCGGACATTGCCACAGACACGCTTGTTGGCGTGTCCTACACGTTTTGGATTTTGGTTTATAATTTCAAAAGGTTTGGATTGTTTTAAAAAAATAAAAAAGAAACTTTGGTCTTAAACTAAAATAAAAAATAAAAAGAATTAGTTCACTCCTCTCAAACTAAAAGTATTGGGATGAAATTACTAAAAATTTGATAGATTTTCATGATGATTAAACTAATTTGAATTATTAGAAATTTTATATTAAGTACTTTTTAAAATAAATTGATTATGTATATTTTTTTAGCCATATTTGGTTAAAAAATTAGATGTAAAACATACTTATTTTATATTTTATCTTGATATGTTTCATATTGTATATTTTAATTTTATAAGAAATTGAGATAATATAATATTATATAACAATGCCAGTGTCGTTTCTTGTCTTAATTTTTTTATATTTTTTGTATCATGGTGTGGTTGTCCATGGATCATAGGCCACCACACTAACACACTTAATTCATATATTAAGATTATATTGAAAGAATTGCCTTTTTTTTTTATAGAATTTGTAACTATAGTATCATGCTTTTTCACTTCATCATTTTCTATACTACATTAACGAACGTCTTGCTTACATACTACCATTAACTTTTGAAGGAAAGTGGCATGTGAGATGCACATGGGCAGTTAATTGTTAAGTAATAGGTGGTAAAAAAGGCCCACGTGCTTTTGTGAAAAATTTGCACGATTAAAAATGTCATAAGCTGTAGAAAATCCCGATAGGATGTTTCATTATGAAAATTCCATGAGTAGTGATGGATGTGGATCTTTTGAAGTTCTTAATAGGAGTAGCAATGTAATTTTTATTGTTATGTCTAGCCTTTGTGCTCTTTTTTCCCTTTTTTGTTTTTGGATTGTGATGTAGGTCTCACAAAATTCGAATTGAATCGTGGAAATGGGTTCCAAGGTCGGGTCGCTAGATCCTTCTTTCGAGCTACCTGGTAGTGGATTTTGAGAACAAAGCACAAGTAACTAGTCGAGTAGCCCTTGGCGATGGCCCTCTGATGCCTAAGTTAGAAATGCGGGGTCGAAAAATATGAGGTCTAAAATAAAGTGAGGTCGAAGGAGACCAGAAAATGGTTGTAAACAGTAATAAATGTGTGTTTGAATAATCATAAATGAAGCTATTTATAGACGTACGGTACCATCTGGGGAAGTGACACGTGGCTCCGCTGGGATGCTGCCACGTCACCTAATCCAAGGGCAACCACTGGAATTGACTTTCAACCTGGTCAAGATTGGTCAAACTTGGTAAAAAATAGTCAACTATACATATAAAAATACCTTAAAAGGCAGGGGTATTTTGATAATTAAATAATCTCCCTCATCAGATTGTTTCCAGATAAATGGTATGCTATGATGTAATGGCTTTTGATGCCAATTTGTGGTATATAATGTGAAGTTTGAAAGAAGTTGGGATTGACGGAAGGCCAAGCAAATATTTCATTGAAAAAGATGAGAAATTTGCTTGTAAGTACATCAAAAAATAAAAGATATAGTATATTTCGACTAAACGCTTCAATAAATATATCAACTAAAATCACCAAAAAAGTTTTGTACTTTAACATTAACATTAACCCGGTTCAACTAGCCTCCTTCCCTCCATTGGAAGATGATGAGATAGCTCCAGTTAAGTCTGATACCTTTACAATTCTTTTTACCATCTTTAATGAATAGTGCAAATGGCTTCATAGTAGCTACAAGGAAGGGGTTGGACATAGAAGCATATGGATATGAAGCCATTGGTCCAAATCCCTTATTAACCCTTGGTTGCAATTCTGGGGCAGGTAAGGAATATATAAGGGTAAAGGTTGCAATTCTTGGTTCATTACAATTTGAAAATAGAAGAATTACTTACAATTTCTTGAGAAGGCTCGTTTCTAGTTTTGCCACATTTACTTGAAAAGTCATCTTAGGCTAAGATAGTGGGACTGAGATGGGTTGAGAATCATAGCATGAGATCTCATAATTCCAATCATTTGTCTTGATTGCAATACTATTTGATGCTCTGTCCGTATTCTTATCCATAATTTTTTGGTTTTTTTGGGACAATTTTTTTGCCTCCCTTCTCTTTGTTGCTCTACCGTTGTTTTGTTTTATTTTTGTCACAAAATACTCTATAATCCACTCTAGCATGGTCAAGATTGACATCTCCCTTACTTCTAATATGTTGTCGGTAAAGCTTTCACATAGATTATTCAATAAAATATCACACTTTGACCAATCTTTAAAGTGTGATCTTGGCCATTGTGAAGGTGGTTTGTCACTCAACCATTCTAAACACTTCACATCCAACTCTCCAATCTCTTACATTGTTTTCTCAAACTCTGCATTTGTAATGACTCTAATTGCAATGCATAACGCTCCCTTTAAAGCTAATCTATTAAAACCAACTGTCTTCATATTTTCGTGTAAGTGTGACACAAAACCTATTACCAGTACCTGAGAACACATTCTCAGATGCAGGAATAAGTCTTTTTTGCTTGTCTGATACAAAGGTGTATAAATCATCTCTTTGCGTAGATCCTCTTACAAATTCATTAAAAACCACTTCCATGATTGCTTAGATTCTATACCCACTATTGCATAAGCTAATGGGAATAACTAATTATTTAAGTCAACTGAAACTGTTGTCCACAAGATCCCATCATGCGGACTCTTAAATGACATCTATCAACTCCTATTATAGGTCTACAGTATTTTGGAAATTCCTACTTTTATGCCTTAAAGCATATACGAATCCTATAAAACCTCGTTTTTCCACTTGCATCAGTCTCATCAATCAAACCCATTAATACTATTGATCCAGCATTTCTCATCCTCAAAGCATGTGTATAGTCCAAAGGCTAGCATACTAATCATCAAAATCCCCCTTAATTTCTTTTAAAGCTTTTTTCTTTGCCCTATAAGCCTCAAAAAGAAAATTGACACATGATCTCCTTTAAAGCCTCATTTGTGATCCCCTTTCACATTCTTTTTTAGTTTCAACCATAAAATCTTAGACATACTCTTTTTAAAAGCAACACTAAGTTGAAATAAGACACCCACATTGATGATTAAGGTTATACTTTTTTATCTAGAAAGAAGCTTCAATTTTTATCTTCAAAGCATCAATATGCCACTCACAACCCTCTTTCCCACACTTAGCATAAGTTCTTCTCTTATCATTACTTGTTATTTTCATTCCCTTTCTGATCTAATTGCATGAGAGTGAATTACCTCCCCAAACTCATTCTTGATATTAAAGATTATACCAATTGCAAAAGTAGGATCAAATGTTTCACTAAGGTCTGAAAACAGAAAACACGGCTCTCTATTATTCTCATCTGATCCTAAATCTAAACCAAAGTCATCACCACTACATTCTATTTCATTTTCTCCTGAAGAATCTGATGATGTTGTGTTCATGTCATTCACGCCACAACCTATGATCCATCGAAATTGTTGTTATCACTATCATCATCAGCATCAAAATACACATTTCTAATCACTATCAGAAATGTCACTATCTTTTTCATCTATGTTGTTCAATAATGCTCAGTTTTTTCATCTGCCACTACATTGACACCCTTTCCCTTATAATTTTCATTTATTACCACTCCAACATCATCAGTATTTTTTTTGTCTCTGAAACACGACGTGCGGACTCAAAAAAGATTAAGACACCCATTTCATACCCATCAAATAAATGAAATAAATCAGTTTGATACAACAACAATCTAAATTTTCTTAACATATCAATTTTGTATAACCTCTCCACCCCTATGTACCCATTATAGAGTGCATTCGGACTATATATGGACAAAATCACAACCATGAAATATTCTAAAGGGAAAAGTATTATTTTAGTCTGTTAAGTATGCCTAATTTTAATTTTAGTTCGATAACTATGTCCATTTTTGTTTAGGTCCGGTAACTTACGAAATTGCTTACTTTTAGTCCTCTAGCAGATTTTCGGACAAGTTTGACCCTATGAGTGCATATGAACTAAAACTACCTTTCAAAGTTTCATAAGGGTAAAATTGTCCGAAAATCTGTTAGAGGACTAAAAGTAAGCAATTTCGTAAGGTACTGGACCTAAAGAAAATTAGACATAGTTATAGGACTAAAATTAAAATAGACATACTTAGCGGACTAAAATAATACTTTTTCCTGTTTAAAATGTGGCTAATATTAATTCTTTATGTTCACTTGGGGATTTAATGAAAAAAAAAAAAAACAGCATCGGACCAAAACAGAACCACAACAGTCAAACATAAAAATATAATATTGGACCACAACATCGTATAGTATTCAAACAACTTCACAGTTTCATTTCATTAACCAAATGGACAACACAACAGAACCCCAAAATCTGGCATTATAATATTAAGCAAAGCATAACTCCAAACACAATAAATGCAATTCGCTCTTAAAATACTATTACTGCCAGCACTGGACACTCAGATTGGTACATTAAAATTTTTATTCTATATAAAATTTAAAATATTTATGTATTTTATACTTAAATATATGTGTTTTTAGTTTAATTATATGAAAAAAAAAACACGCAGATAAAGAAATTTGAATGATAAACTTGGGAGAATGAATAGAAAATTATAGGATGAATAGCAATTTACCCTCCTGTGATATTGAAAATGAGCACGTTACCCCCTTATAAAAGAAATATAGCAATTTACCCCCTTTTACTTTTTAAAATGAAGCAATTTACCTCCCTATATAAGGAGGTAAATTGCTTCATTTTAAAAATCATAAGGGGGTAAATTGTTATATTTTAAAAAATATAGGGAGTTAAATAGCTATTTATTTTTTTATAAGGGGATAATTTGCCCATTTACAATATCACAAGGGGATTACTTGTATTTTTCTCAAAAATTATATGATTGGAGAAAAATATGAAGAGAAAAATGACAAGAACTTCTAATTAATTTTTCTTTGTGGATAGTGTTAATTTAGTCAATACATGAAGGTCTCGTTTGGTTTATGTAATAGGATTAGGTATAATATAATTGGGTGGGACGAAAAATGGAATGGTAATTGGCCTATTATCCATTATATAGTGTTTGGTTTGCAGTATTATATGTATGATATCTCATGTAATAATATAATATGGTTTTTGATTGAAGGAATTATAAAATCTGATTATATGAAAAGAGATTATTACGGATATTATTTTTAAATTATTTTTATTTTAATATTGCAGTTTGTGAATAATTACAAAAGATGAAAGAAGCTATTAGTATATATTGAAATAACATTTTTATATTAATAATTTTTATAAAATATATTCTTTCTATATTCATATGAACCAGAAATTCAAAATAGACAGTTCAAAAATTCAAAAAAAAAAAAGCGAACAAAGGTTTAATTTTTTTAAAAAAAAAATATATATATATATATATGTGTATAAGTATGGCAAAAAATTCGACTTTTTAAAATTTATAACTATCAAAACTCAAATATTTTCAAAAGTCTATAAAAACACGAAGTAATATTTTTTTATGAAATTATTATAGTTTAAAGTACATTTTTTTAACCATGCATGTATTTCACAAATAAAGAAAAAGCCAAAGTGCAAAGTGGAAGGGCATATAAGGAAGAAATTTTTTTTAATCCTACCTTAGACTAAATACACTATCTTATGAATTAGGATTGCTAAGATCGCGCCTGGTATTAATAACAGCCTCTAATACTATAGATGTATAATATAATTATGCATAATAGACAATTTTATCAGCCGTAATCACACAACCAAACGGGGCCTACATGTATGCCAAAATAGTTATTCTACACATACTCTCTCCTAAAGTTTGTTTGGTTGGGGCGAAAAATGGGTATATAAAAAAAATGGAAATAAAAAAGAATATATGAAAAAAAAAAAAAAAAAGTTTTGGCTTATGTTCAGGGAGAATAGACGGAAGGGATTGATGTAAACTGGATATATAAAAAATTTCTCTAGAGTCTAATTTTATAAACGTCTAAAATTGAATGGAAAAATGAACGTATAGAGCCAAAACCTTCAGTCATGGGACCTCAACTTCGCCAATTTAACTATGCCTCATTATTTATATATTATTTCATCTATAAATATAAAATATCTAAAGTTTTATTTTCATATATTTTTATCAATTTATCATTTTTATTATATTTTTCAATTTCTTTTTTTAATTATTAGTTAAATTCATTAATAATGACACTGTAAAAAAAAAATTGAGTTTTCGCTACACTATAAATGACCGTTACGTAAAAATCGTGGTAAATCAATATTACTACCCACGATTAAATAAAACCAAAGCAAAAATTTAAACTTTTACCACAATTAATCAATATTCACCATGATTTTAGCTATAGCTAAAATACTTGTCATGGTTTTAACCATGGCTAATGTTTTGGCCACACCTGCAGAAATAACAACTAACGGCTGTTGTGAATTTGTGATTAACTTTTATTTGTCACGATTTTTTTCTTCTGACTATAGTAATTAATCATAATAAAAAATTATATTTTTTTTAGTGTGACATTGATCATAGACATATTTCAAAACTTTATAACTGAGGTGTATAACTTCTAGATAATTCAATAATTATATTATATTTCTAAGTTTTGAAATATGATTTTTAGCTATAGATCATGAGCTCTTATATATAATTGCAGTCCATCTTTCCTTTTCCTTATCATTAAACGTCACTAAATGGTACTGGAATTCAAATATATGGAGCAATTCAATTGTTATATAAGTTGTGGTACATCTTTACCAAGAGTTGACCAACATTTAGAAAACGATGTCCTAATTTTTATTTCTTTATTAATTTTGGCTAATATATGTAAGAAATAATAAATAACCTAAATAATAGGCAGAAATTACAAGCCGGGCGGCGTAAAAAAAAAACTTCGAAAGCGTGCCAACATTAACCTAATTTTTTGTTTAGTATCAGATACAAAATAAACATGTTCATGTGAAAGAAAACAAACCCATTATGTTTTAGTTTAGTGGTTCAAACTGAGGTTCTGTGAACAAGTTCAAAATCATGAATTCGAGTCTCACTGAACATGTGAATATTTATCTCACTTTCTGAATTATAATTTATTTATTATTTTTAATTTATTAATGCATTGATTTAATTGACGTGTTTACTCAATTAATCCAAATATTGATACAATTAACCACTTCAAAAAACAAAAAACAATATCCTCTAAATAAAACAATTTGAAGACAACATGAATAGCAATCAATGAGAAGGAACAACATTTTTATTCATATATTTTTATAAAATTCAAAATAATTTATTTCAAAAATAATATTAACCATGCAAAGCTATTTTCTCTCATTTTCTTTCTCTAAAGGTCATATATGTTCTTTTTTTTTTATTTCGGTAAAGCATCTACCATTTACACATATTTATATATTATATACATATGTCGTATATTTAAATTTTTGTATATATATATAAGATAATCGTGTTAGAATTACATGGTGTTTATCGTATCATATTTATATCAATTATCGATATTATATCGATGAATCATAGACAATTTATTTATTAAATCAATCATTATATACTGAAATATTCTCTAATTTCATTCACAAAAAACAATTGATCCACTTATAATTGGTGACATGAAACACACAAGCTCCAACATTTTTCTAATAATTGCATGGTACTGTGATTATCCACTAACCTAATTTAATTAGAATTAGTAAAATTCTAGTGGCAATCAAGACATGTCATTTCATATTAATTAGAAATTAAGGCAGTAAAGGGACCAATCACCACTTTGATTATCAAATTAATTGAGCTGATGTTGTCAGATGGATTGGAAAAAGTTCATCAAGTGAAATTCAGCCCACTAGTTTTCTTTTTTTTTTTATTTAAATTCCGAGCTTTTTAACAAACATAATTTATTTATTTATTTTTCTTGTTTTGTGGGATTGAAATATTTTAATCACTCCAACTAACACATTGGTTGTCAAATTTAGGTATCACATAAAAGAAAAATATGTAGGGGTATATGGTTTAGACAACATTGTGGATTTCTGTCTAACCTAAAAATAGTTAATTATAAATATAGTTCATTATTTCATGTTGATAATTAATATATTAATTGTGTAGTTGGTAATGATTAAAATATTATAATGTAATTATAAATAATTTGTTCCAAAAAAAAAATTAGCATGCAAGAGGATAAAAATAGGTTAGATTGATATATATTAGAATCAGCCATAATTGAAGAAAAAAGTTTTGAACGTTAATTTTGAAAAAAATTATAATTTTAGTCCTGAAGTATACGATGATTTACAATATTAGTTTTATGCTTCCTGAAATAATTAATATTAGTCCACATTTTAGGAAAATATTACAAAGTTAGTTCCACAATAAAATATTTGCAATGTTTGGGACTAACTTTGCAACGTATTGGACTATTTTTGCAATATTTTTTTAAAGTGTGGGATTAATATTGCAATGATGGGACTAATTTTATAATATTTTTTTCTAAAATGAAAGACTAGTGTTGGCTATTTTAGAAAGTATGGGACTAATATTGCAAACCACCCTACATTTTAGGACTAAAATTATAATTTTTTCTTAATTTTGTTAATAAAAAGAATAAAAATACCATAAAGTTCTTGAAATATAATTTTTTATAATAATTAATTATTATGATTAAAAATAATAAATCATAACTTATATTAATTACTAACTATGATTGAACAACTGTTATATATTAACCATTTTTTTTTTTTTTTGTAAAAGAACCCAAAACATCGATTATAGTTAAAATCATAGCAAAAAAATATTAATTATAACTTAATTTGTCACACATTACTTTTGTTGTCATGAGCTTTAATTTGTTGTCATCGACAGTGTGGGGAATAATACAATCTTTTGTAATAATAAAAACCAATTAAATGAAAAATCTGAAAAACATAGTGGAGAATTAATAATTGCAAATGAAGTGTGGAGAATTAATAAATAAAAAATATATATTAGATGCCTAATGCACCATAAACATTATATTATTAAATTAAATGATTAAAATAATATGATTAAAATATACAACTTAGATTAAGTGAAGAAAATAAATTAATTTATCCGTTGAAGTGAGGTAATTAGGGTCAGTGTGGTACAACATCTATTGTCAGTCACCAAATAAACTTTTTCATTTTTGTTAATTTTATAAAAAAAATATAGTTTCTAAAGGGACACTGCCACCCTAAACTGTTCTTGCACTAACAACGTTGGATTAATAATTGAGTTACGTAACATATTTTAGAAAGATCGAGAGAATGTGTGTTAGGTCACATGATTTTTAAATTTGAAATATACACTACCCAAAAAAATAAATTAATTTCGACTTTATAACCACCACGGTTTAAAAATAAAAAGAAAAAGAAATACAAAAGGATCCTCTCTGTGATAATAAGAATATTCAAAAAATCCTTTATAAAAATTAAAGTATCAAAAAACTCCCTTGTGATATAAAAAAAATTTGAAAAAACCTCCCGAGGCCAGAATTGGTGGTACACACACATTGACTATGAATATGGCTCTGAAAAGTGCATTTTTTTTTTATAATTTTTTCCTTCTCTCCAATCTAATATAGATAATATTATATTATTATATAATCTATAATAAATATAATTTAATAAATATTAAAATAATATATAGATATTTATTATAATAAAATATTATTTTATATGTAAATATATAATTATGTTAATTTTTTAATATAATATTCTTTTAATTACATAATTAAATTAATTAAAAATAATTTTAAAAACTGGCAGCATCGACTTCGCCCCGCCTCTGTAGAGGAGGGTCGTGCCCTCCTCACCCCTAGGCGACGAGCAGGAGTTTCGACGATTTTGAAATCTTTGTGAGGAGTTGATGAAATTAGATAGGAAGGAGTTCATTCGACTCACAAGAAGGTGGCAATACGAATGGTGGGGATCAGCGATTATGGGTCATGTCAGTAATGGCGAAGCAACGGGAGGAGGCCATGATGGTCAAGATGAGACCCAATCCTTATATTTGATGAAACTGAGAATTGTTTGTCGGGGGGTGGGGGGGGAGTGATCATGTTAAGCTGGGGAGTCGAATGGTATGAGCAAGGCCGGCAACTCGTCGAAATGGCGACTGGTGTCGCCCAAACGGAGGGTAAGCGGGTTGGGGAAGGAGGAGTTGATCGTCGGGTGGGGGTAGACTAGGGGTGGCAAACGAGTCGAGCCGGCTCGATAATTCGATGCGATCCAGCTCAAGCTCAATCCTCTTTGTTCATCAACTCGTGATCTTTTTTTGGTTTTTTTATATATATTTTTATTTTTAAAATTTTATATATTTAATTTCATATTCTCGTGAGATAACATTCTCGTGAGATTTTATAATGAAAATATTAAAACAATAATATTGGTATTCTGTTTACCATTACGAGCTTTCTCAATTTTAGATTCTAATTTATTTTTCAAGAAAGCCTTAACATTAATATTATCAACTTTTAGTGTGAACTCTTTAGCAAGTAAAAATAATGGTCATTTCTTAAAAGACTTCCAGACTGCAAAAAATTCTTTCTCGTTGATCTGCTAGACCTAGGCTTGTTGTTCTGAGAACAACCCTCATAAGCACTACTGTCATCTATAGTCATTAGCATCCTTGTAGACTACCAATTTATCCTCGTCCTGTGGTATAGCAAGCTTTGTCAGGTTACTACAAACCCGGTTTAGCTCACGAACCCGTTGAGTGTGAATTTTCTCCCACCTCCACTTTGAGCTTATGGTTTCCTTCAAAAGTGGTCGAAAATCATTTCTATATTTTACAAGATCCTTAATGAAGCTCTGCAAATGCTTCTTATCCTTAAGCACGTCTGAAAAATTGCGGATTTTTTCGACAATATGATCCTATAACTCAATACTTGTCTCGTCAATAAGAATTCTTAAAAGATCAATTTTATTGACAACGATAGTAGTTTTATTCTCAGAAAGCACTAATCCCTCTTTAGATACATTAGAAAATATCTCAAGATGTTTGATATGATCTTTTGTATGTTAGATGCATTAACTATGTCATCAATGTAGACAAGCATAAACTCAAAATAATTTTTTAAAATATTATCCATTTTTCTTTGAAATATTTGGTTTGCATTAGCTAATCTCAGTGGAAGCAGTTCTAGATGTATTGCCCATGTGGGGGGAGAATGCAGTAAATTTCTTTGATTCGCTCTCCATCTTGATCTGATAAAAACTAGATTTGTAATCAAATTGTAGAAAACACGTTTGTCTCTTCAATGCAATCAATCAAGTGCTCTTACTAAGAATGTAATAACCATCAAATTCTAATATTTTATTAATGCCTTGATAGTTAATCACCAACCTGAGTTTACTTCTTTTTATCTCACCATGATTTCTTACCAGAAAACCAGGGCTACTATAAGCATAGACTCCAAGCTGGATAAAGTTAAGCTTGATATGCTCCTTAATGATTTCCTGCATATCCTTTTTTTCCCCATGGTTCATGATCTTCAAGGAAACTTAACCCCAAAGTCATACTCTCATTTTCTCGTCCTGTAACACTTGCTATTTCTAACATGCCTTCATATCTACCAATAACATGTTGCTGCAAATAATATAAGTTATCACAGGAAAAAAAAAATCCTTACTAATGTCAAGTATAACTTGTATTTCTTTCCATCATTTAGGGAATCTAAATTTTATGTTAGCTACCCTAATCTCCTAAGGAGTAAAGCTTTTAACAACTCCTGCTTTCCTTTGTAGCCTGTAATCCTATCTTCCAAAAAGGACATCCTGCTACTAAACTCAGTTCTGAGCTAAGTGTTCGATTTAAAATTGGGTGATATTTTATAAAGATATCAACACTACCTATTTTAGGTATCCTAATTGGATCTAGTGTTATTACATTAACAAATTCCTTGAAAATTCTAGAAATCTTAATATACTCTTTCCTAATAAATAAATAAATATGAATGATTTGTTATAGAATATGGTCTATTACCCTCTTTCATGAGATCTTTTCTTTTAATGTCCTGATGAAGGGTTAAAACTCTACTGAAATTTTGATCTGCTTTGTATGCAATTCTAAGGTGAATATTAAATATTAATTTTCCTACATACAAATTCCTCTATCATTATTCCAAGATAACCATCTCTTAAGTTTTTTATTCTTCTATCCATTATAGATAAATGTATTTTTTAATCAATTCCTTCCTTGAAAGTTACTTCTATTACTACTTCAATAATTCTTATATGGATCCATTCCATAGTAACAACTAGTTCTTCTCTAAGCTTACTTAATTTTGGAAAATAAATGTATTTCTCATAAGAACATGGGAGCTGTTACTTCTATTGCTACTTCACTTTGGAAGAAATATTTGCGGAACCAATAGATATATTCATCTACTGTGCAAATACTCTTTAATTCAAGGCCAAAGAGATCTTGTGCATATTCTTTAGCCTTTTCTATTTTACTTCCTTCGAAGTATCCATCTCCGATGAAGTGTATCTTAATAAGTTTTTCTAGCCGGTCTGCCATTGCGCTTTTTGAATCTCCAGCATGAATGTTGGCTTTGGTATCTTCGGGGGTATTATTCCATTCAAGCTTTACAGAACCCTCAAAGCTTAACTTCAATAACTTTATGAAATTTTCTTTGTCAGGTTCTAAGGTGTTTGCTGCTATCTTCATGGCTACAACCAATTCATCTATCAGCTTGTCGATGTTTGGGAAGTCGATAACATCCAAGTTGAGTATGATGTTGTATGGATGTAAAGGCTAGAGCATGGTCCTCGTCCAAAGTGTATTTTCAGGCACTCTCCTGGGATTTTTTCCTAGATTCTCTTTAAGTCTGGTTCCCACAAACGTTTTTTGTCCCGTTGGTCTGGAAATTTGTACTTTCTCTCATTGGAGGATCCTGTGGAGGATCATCGGAATATGTGCTTCCCTCCGGCGGTGGTAGTGTTGGAGTGATTTTATTGGTTTGAATGTTAATTAGGTCCACAATCCCATGTTGGGAAAATAATTCATCCAATTCTTATAGATCTGATAGATCTGCCTTCGTTACCTCTATTATTTTATGGATCTGATGGCTTCACGAATCAAATCGTCTCTTGCCTTTGGCTTTGAAATCTCCATTGTCTTCCTTCTGATGTAGAAGAGATACTGGTCCAAGGACATCCCTGATTCTCTCTTGTCTGGATCTGGAGATTTTAGGATTTTTCCTTTGATTTCTCTTTAAATCTGTAGCTTCTATCTTCAAATTTGTAAGTTCCTTATGTAGATCTAGAAGGATCTTAAGGATCTCATCCACCTTGTGGCTCAAAATTTATATTTTCATAGGTATATGCATTAAGCTATATCCATAGTCTTGAACTGTCTTTTGAATTTCTCTTAGATCTTGTGAGATTTAGAGGTATCCGACTCGAGTTCTTTCCAATCAACCCCTTTAATCATAATTTTTAGAACTGCATTGGTGAAGGACTTTACCCGCTCTGTTTTTTCTGGCTGGGATTCTACCATGAACTTCAGTGGAGTGTAAACGTCTCACCACGTTTCCTGGTAGTATCTGGCAGATTTCGAAATTCCACAACCGTTCCTCTTTCTCTTCTTTCTTGAGAAGATTCTAGTCAATCCGGGACCGTTGTAATATTTTTCAACAATTTCCATGAAAAATTCCCTTCTTATATTTCCAGAATCTGGAAATATTTTCTATTGTCATCACAATTCGAACTTTCATTTGATTCCATTCTCTTAAAGAATCTCCTCCGTTAGTAAAAAAAAATCTAAATGTAATATAAATCACATATATTTTTTTCAATAAACCTAAACTCTGATACCATTTTCAAGCATTGGACTAGATTTGCAAGAAATTCAAACTGTTTGGTGCTGAAATGATACTTTCAAAAAATAGGGCATGGTATTAAAAGTGTCAATTAAAAAATCAAGGTACTATAATTGCAACTTTAGTAAACTACGGTATCAATTAATCTTGCCATATCTTCAAAATTGTTGTACTAAATTTAGATATTTTAGAAAGTATAGTATCTAAATCGCAAAATGGATTATAGTATGATTTCAATTTTGCATTTATCCCTATATAAGGATATAATGAAAAATTACAAAAAAAATTAACGTCGTTAAGCTAAATAAACTGCAAGGGAAAAATGTGCTAAAATTTCAAAAAAAAAAATACAAAAGATATTTTACTTATATCTTTCACACAGAAGATTTGTAATTGAATTTTCACCACAAGTATTCGTATTAAAAAATATTTATTATTATTCTCATATTAATTATCACTTCTTTTTATACATTTACATACATATAAAAGTTTCTCAATCATCTAATTTCTAAATTATAATATATATATATATATGGTGAGGTGGCGCGATTTGATTGACCCTTAAATTTGTCTACAATATATATTTTTTTTCATAATACTTTAATCTGACATCACTAATAATTCTAAATAAATTTTATTTTAGTTAAAACTATTTGATTTGACACTACTAACAATAAAAAAATACATCATTTTCATTGAAAAAATAAATATATTGATTTGATGCTACTAACAACATAAAATACAACCATTTAATTAATTTAAATATATTTTTGTTTCACACGAAAATCTATACAAAACTGATAACACCAATTTCTCACCATTTTCTTTTTTTTTTTTTTTCTGATTGTTAACTTTAATCCTCTTTCATTTATGTATAAGCATATGTTTAATGTTCGTATTTTCATACATAGTATTTGCGTGTAACTACAAATATTTGGCAAGTGGTATTGCGCCACCTAATGCTCTCAGTGTAATATAAAAAAATATTTTTTCAAAAAATCTAAACTCTTATACCATTCTAGACGAGTATTAATTACAAGATGCAAAATGAATGGATACATATGGACTAAAATTGCCTTTGAAAAGCTATGTAGGGGTAAAATTATCTGAAATTGAGTGAAATGACTAAAATGAAATAATTTTGAAGGTTATCAAATTAAGACTCAAACGGATAAATTTAAAATAGTAAAATTAATAGTAGGCAAACTTAAAGGACTAAGCAAATAATTTTCCCAAATATTTGTCATGGCTTTTAGCCATGACAAATGTTTTAGCTACTCTCCTGAAAACCATGGCCAAAAACGATTGCGTGACCGGGGTCAATGACTATTTGCTACGACTATTTATTATTGACTATAGCAATTGGTCATAGTTAAAAGGGGAAAAAAATACCATTTACCCCCGTAACATGAGAAATGAGCAAAAAACCCCCCACGTGAAAATCAAAATAACATACTACCCTCTATGTTTTGAAGAATAAAATAATTTGCTTCATGTTTTTAAACACATGAAGATAATTTGCTGATAATTCTTTTTCCACATGAGGGTATTTGCTCATTTTACATATCAAAATAAGATAAATTACATTTAACCCTGGTTAAGTATTATATTTCTTATAGTGACACTAACACCCAGTCAAAGAGTGTATTTGCAAATTTACAACGGACGAAGAATGCTTGTGTTATCAAATTTATAATGTCAGGGGCTGTCGACGTAATTTATTCTTACTAGTATAATTCTTTTCATTATTACAAAATTTAAACTTAATTTACCATTGGAATCGGTTTATCAACCTAATTAATACTATCTCCATAGTTATGATCAGCAATTACAAATATGGCAATATCTTAATATTTATTCTTTATATATATATATATATAAGAAGTAAATCAAGAAAAGCAAACGTAGAAATATTTGTATAAATTAATGTGTTATTTTACTAATTCAACGTCTTGAAGGGTAAAATATATTCAAATGGAGCTAAAACCACGTGTAGCAGCCATACCTCCTTCACATTTTCTCTATCCCCCTAATGAAAATGTTCTAAGAAAAAAGAAGGGAAAAATATTATTTTAGTCTGTTAAGTATGTCTAATTTTAATTTTAGTCCGATAACTATATTCATTTTTATTTAGGTTTAGTAACTTACGAAATTGCTTACTTTTAGTCCTCTGACAGATTTTCGGACAATTTTATCCCTATGAGTGCATATACACTAAAATTGCCTTTCAAAAGTTGCATAGGTGTAAAATTGTCCGAAAATCTGCCACAAGACTAAAAGTAAGCAATTTCGTAAGTTATTGGACCTAAACAAAAATGGACATAGTTATCGAATTAAAATTAAAATTAGACATACTTAGCGGACTAAAATAATACTTTTTCCAAAAAAGAATACAAACATATATAATATCATGAAAAATATAATTATTATTTGAGAAATGTCAACCTACACAAACATAACCACGCAACTCAACCCACTTGTTCAAACTTCAGACCAATCTTGTTTAAAAATTAATTGGTAAATTATATTTTGCAATTCAAATTTTGCTCATTTATATACTTTATTATTTAAATTTTTTTTTGTGTGTTAATTACTTGTCATTTAAATTTTTTTGTGAAATTTGTACTTTATCATATATTATTATTTTTTGGTCATTTTTTTTATTGGAAAAAATATTATATGCACTATAGGTGTGATATTTTAACCATGCATTGCCCTTAAATATCACATGTGTAATGTATGCGATCTTTTTCCAACAAAAAAATTAATAGAAAAACGTTCATATAGGCAAATCAAGTACAAATTTAGCAAAGTTAAGATGACAAGTTGATACAAAAAAAAATTAGATGGCATGATCTTAGAAGTTATGGGTTCAAACCCCACCAGGTACGTGAGATGTTGTCTGTTGTATAGCAGACAGTTATTATGCTGCATAGTAGAGTTGTTATCTACTGCAATATTAAGGTGTTATTCAGTAGGATATGATTATTGTAACAGTTAATATCAACAGGAACAATTATACTTATAATTAATTTATTTCAATTAATAATAATTTATCGCTCTTATCTAAAACAATATATGTGGAGAGTGCAGGCAGTTAGTCTCAAACCACATAAGGGAGATGCACGCTGTTTTCATTTCTAACTTCGAACTTCTATATGTTTTCTGATAATTTGACAAAAAAAATTGCATCAACATTTTAATAAATTCAACAAATATATTAATATAATTAAGAATAATAAACAAATTATAATAAGGAATGATATCTCGCCTTTCCTTAAGGTTTGGTATAGTTATACATAAACTCCATATGATTTGAAAAATTATATCCTCGACATTTGTTTCCATCTAACAAATAGATCTTTTCTTAGTCAATTTATCAAATTTATTGATATTAACAAAAAAAATTGAACAAAAATTAGTATTTACCCCCGATTGACTTATTAATTATTGATTTATTACAGAATTACTTTTTTAATTTAATTTAAAATACCGTATATTATAGATTTCTTGGACACAAGTAATTGATATCTATGAATTTATTTACTTGGATATAACAAAATTTAAATATCAAAATAATATAAGTAAACGTCACATACACCCCTAAAAATATCCACATGATTAAACAAATTACCCATACTTTTTCACATCATGAGCAATTTATCTAATTATGCAAAAAATAAGAATGATTTTTGTAAATAGATCATAGATCAGAAGATGTAAATATAATTATATATACTATTATAAAGAAAACTCATTGATCGTACTAATTTTTGATTGGCCTATTTTACCCTTTTATATTTATTTTTTCTTACTTACTTTATCCTACATTTTTTTCCAACATACTTTTTTCTTTTTCCTCACCTCACCACGTTTTGTGCCTTTTAATAATTTTTTTTTTATTTCACACTATAATTTTTTATATACTCGCGAGAATCGCATGCAATAACTAATCCTTAAAAATTAAAGGATCCAACTGAAAATTCTCAAATAAAAAGGACTAATCTACAAAAAAGTACGTTAGATCTCTTATTCTTATGACAGGGTGAATATCATATCCATTTAAAAAAAAAAGACATAAATAACCCTCCAACAACAGTAAAATACCATTGGAGTCCCAGGATTCACATCTTTCTATCTCGAGTAGGTTTGCGTCTTCCTATCTCGGGTTCGGTCGGCTTTGATGACCCGAGATCTAAATCATAAATCATCTGACAACTCATGAGTTAAGATGATGCCACGTGGACCAGAAGGTGGGCGCATTTAGCCCGATAGATATCCTCATTTCATGACATTTATGATAAGACACATTTATTACTTTCTACCTCATTTACTACTTAAGATCACCAATTACCATTTTGAACTCAAATTGATTTAAGCATCGGAGGATCATCGCCGGAGTCTATTCCAACTAGTTTAACGTGCATTTGGGATGAACACCTTAGATCACCTCCCCTTGGAAGATCGCATCATATTGAATCGCAAATCACACTCCTTTAAAATATTACAAAACTAATCCAAATCATCTTAAATTAATATCGTTATTAGTTTAGAATTCCAAAAAAAAAAGTGGATTAAAAGTACATAAAAATTAACAGTCGTCTCAAGAATATGT
>NC_026152.1:4558125-4569281 GCF_000512975.1 Sesamum indicum
CTTTCCTTATTTAGGAGGAGGACAAGAAATTTAGGAGTTGGTCTGACGTATATATATTTTACTACACTATTATTAGAAAATAAATTCATTTTTAAAGAAAAGTTACAAAAATTAAATATTTATATAAATACAAAATATAATTGAATTTCAAATAAAACTTCGAATAATATCTATTCATTTTAAAATTATTAAAAATATATATTATATTTTAAAACTATTTTCATTGTAACCGCCAATCAGGGCACTGCCATTACCTCCATCTCCTCCACTGGGAAACGGCAACGTCACGTACATCTATCTATATATATATATATATATTATATATTTACTATTATATAGAATATATATTTACTATTTTTATTTTATATGCTAAATATATTACTTTATTTTTATAAATTTCTTTTAATATGGACCTTTGACCTTAAGAAATTTATGTTCCGATGGTTGTTATTGTTCATTATTATTTATTCTATATATTAAAAAAACTTAAAATTTGGATCATTAATTCTTAAAATTTAAAATCTAAAATTTAATGAGCATGAAAAATTGATCACATCCAATGGTTGTTATTTGTCTAACACAGATCGAATGGTTATGTAAAGGCATAATGGCCAATCACTCAAAATATAAAAACGAGTATACAACATTTAAAAAAATATGAGAATGTTTAACCTATTTTCGAATTATAAAAAAAAATTACTCTTTTGAGAAAATACGTTTTTTTTTTTTTTTGCATTTTACTTTATGTTAAATAAAATAAAATTGAAAATTGAAAATTCAATCCGCCTCGTCAGCATAACATACCATGAAACATAATCATAAATAATGGGCGTCAAGATAAACATAACCACGCAAACCCCAAACCCCACTTGTTCGAACCCATATTGGTTAACGTGTTGTCATTACAAAACGCCCACACACCACTACATTTACATACACATATATATATATATATATTAATTATTTGGGACACTCTTAATTTTTACTTTATTTACAAATAAATTCCTATTTTTTGTAAAATTACAAAAATTATATTTGACAACAAAAAAATAGGAATAATTTGTGCAATGATGTTGACGTTTATGGAAGGTGTATATTAATTTTTAAAAAATATAGGGATGATTTATGTAAATAATATTGAGGTTTTTCTGACAGATGTATGTGTAATTTCTCAAATTACAAGAGTATTTGTGTAAATTAACCATAAACAAAAAATAGGAATAATTACACTCCCTCCTAAGGTTTGGTATAATTACATGCAGATCCTCTATGGTCTGAAAAATTACATCTAACACCCCTGAAATTTGCTTTTGTGTAACAAATAAGCCCATCTATTAATTAAAATTCACCGAATTTGCTGGTATTTACAAAAAAATTAAAAAACCCATATTAACCCCTGATTGATTTATTTCAGGTTAAATAAATCTTTTTATGAACAAATTACTGTCATACGTCTTCACGCATTAATGCATGTGAGAAGGTATACCTTCACCTCATAAGGGTACTGTAGTCTGAAAAAATTTATTTGACCTACAATAAGTTAGTTCAATCAATCGAGGATAAGTACAGTTTCTATTCATTTTTTTTTTTTGTTAATATCAACAAATCTAGTGAATTTTGACTAATAGTGTGATTTATTCGTTAGATAAAAGCAAACTGCAGAAGTGCTAAATATAATATTTTAAATTACAAAAAATCTATGTATGATTATATTAAACTTTAGGAGAGTTCCTAGAAAAATATAGAGATAATTATGCCTAATTGTTTCCTTAAACTGTGCTTACAGCACACATGCACACAGTAGTTGTAATAAATTTGTAGAGTTGGCATTAATTCATAAAAAAAGTATTAATAATTAGGGATAATTACACTTTCATCTCCTGAGATTTGGTGTAATTATACGTAGATTTCTTGTGGTTTGAAAAATTACATCTAGTACCCCTGAGGTTTACTTTCGTCTAACAAATAAGTTCCTATGTTAGTAAAAATTAATCGAATTTGCTGATGTTAATAAAAATATCTAGAAAAAAATCTATATTTACCCACAGTTGATTTATTACTAACTTATAGAAGGTCAAATGATTTTTTTTATAACCAAATTATCCTCATACGTTTTTCATGCATTAATGCATATGAGAACACATATCTTCACCGTTATAAGGGTAGTTTAGTTTGAAAAAAAATTGTTTGACCTGCAATAAGTTAGTAATAAGTCAATCGAGGGCAAATATCAATTTTCATTTAGTTTTTTTCTTTATTAATATAAGCAAATTCAATGAGTTTTGAATAAAGAAAAACTTATTTATTAGATGAAAGCAAACCTCATGAAAAGGGAACGTAATTATCCATAATAATTATTAATTCAGATCAAGAGACTGTGAGCTTGAATTCCATTACAATCCTTTAACATAGTTATTATTATACATGCTGCTCCATTTCAAGAAAATATCTTTATTTTCCATCCAAATATATATAGCTGTACATTTTGTAATAAATAGGGTACAATCTTTTATAGTAAATTCTACTGTATTTTTTTTAAATTTTATTTAATATATACAAATTAAGTGTATAAATCCTTTTTCTACCATATTTACCCTTACAAATTCTCTATATACAAGGAAAAAAAAAGAAAGAAATATGAAGATCGTAATCCCAAAACTATACATAAATATTTATTATCTGAATCAAGAGCTAGACTGAAAGAGAAAGAAATACATAACAGCTATATATCCTTTATGAGATTAAATTTAATTATATAAGTATTTTTTTTTTTGTAAAATTATAAATATATTATTTAAGGTGGTGTTATGCATTGTCTCCCAGGGGTATTTATGTAAAATTTTATTATTGAATAAGAGGTATATTTGTAATTATAATTATAATTTGAAATAATATATTTATGATTTAGGGTAAATTACAATGAGCTCCCTTGAGATTTGAGATAATTACGAATACCCTATTAGTGTTTGATGAAATCATATAATTTTTGGACAGGATTCTGAAAAATATCAACTTTGCGTTTGTTGAAAATTTTTTATTTAAAGAAAATTAAAAATGGTAAAAAATTCCGACAAAAATAGATGTGAAAATTTTGAAAATTATAAAAAAATTATCTACTTATTCAAAATAAAAAAAAATTCAAAAAATTTTAAAAACCAACAGTATTATGATCAGTTCACCATAAAAAATAGAAAAAAAAAAAAACTAACGAACTTGACTAATTATTATACGACTCTTGAAATTAGTGAGGAGTCGACAATTTTCAAAATAATAATAAAATATTTATAATTATATCAATCTCACTTAACCCTATTGAAATTTACTCTATAATTTAACAAATAGCACAAAATGTTTGTATTAATATAATTTACCTTAATTAAAAGCTATGAGGACACATATGCATCCAACCCCACCCTTAATTTATTGGGAAAAAAAATAATTGAAAATTAATAATATAGTAATAGCACGACTTTCTGTGTGACCCTTATCACCTGTTTATACAATACGCAGACGGACACACACACACACAGATTTCTGCGTGGGAAAAACCTTCTGAGCTGTCTATAAATACCCTCATTTTCTGACTGTCCGTCTCAGCCATATATTTCGACGACAGCCATTTTCAACAGCGCTTTCCTTCTCCCTTTCTCGTGAAACCCAATAACACGACTATTTCTCATTCAATCCCACTTTTTCCTCACATTTTCTCCGCTCTTCTTCCTCTCATTTCAAATCTCATCCCTATATTCTCTCCCCCCACAAATCTCCAACTTTCCACCACCAAAAATAGCAACTTCACACACACACACACACACACACATATATGTGTATATATATATAGATACATATTTCAAAAATTAAAAAAAAAAAAAGGAAATTAAAGAAAAATGGGATCTTTCAAGAAATCGTCGTTCAGGAATACGGATGAGAGCAGTGCGAATGGCGAAGAGAGCAGTTTGAATGGCGTCAACGGCGGCGAGGAGTACATGGTGGAGGATCTGCGGGAGAGAATTAAGTCGTCTCGGGGGAGCCGGTTCACGCTGATAGAGAACGAGTTGGGGCTGATCGACTCGGCTCGCCGCCGGGTCAGCAGACAGACCGTCATCGACGGCCTCAAAGATCTCTCGCAAGGCTTGTTCATTCACCCTGATAACAGGTAACAACCTATACATACATGTGGTTATTGTCTCTAGCTCTCTACATATACATACACCTATATATACATATATATATGGATGAAGAGTGCATTTTGGGTTTTACCTGTGATGATGGGCTGAAAATATATTTATTTATGTAATTCAACCATTCTTAGTATAAAAAATTTTCACCAGAAGAAATCAAATCAAATAAACTGTTGGCAGTAGCTTTAGTTTTTGTAGTGGGAAAAATTTATAGAGAAAATTGAAAATTAAATAGTACATGTTTGAAAAAAAATGAAAGAAAATTGAAGTCGCACAAAAAAGAATTATTATTAACTACAATATTAACAACTACAGCTAAAAAACCAGCAATAAATAACTATTATCAAATATTTTAGCCACCTTTAAAAAATCATAACTAACAACCGTTGCATAACGAGTTCATGACGTCTGAAAATAAAAATCTTAATATTTATATATAATTAATAAATATTGAAAATTAATATAGAGTTGTTTATAATTGTTGTAGTTTAAAATAATTTAATTTAAATTAAAAATAGATGCCATAAAATCATTTTTTGATTTATTTTTAGTAATAAATTGAGAAATACTTATCTTTAAATATATATATATATATATATATTCTTACACCATATATTCTATTCTTACACCTCTTAATACAATAATATAAGTAGAACGACTGATCACGTAATGGTTATAAAAATATTTTTATATAATTAGTTGAAATGTGAATCAGTAAATAATATTAATATATTATTTTTTTGGTATAATAGATAGTATAATTTAGTGTATTTTTTCTTTTTTTAAATTAATATAAGTTATTCGATGGGAACACGCAAGAGTTTCTGCTGAGGATGAGGATGGTGAGGGAGGGAGCGTTGTTCCCGCCAAATATGGTGGGGGGACACGTGGTGAGAATGTATTTGTGGGTGGAGTTGGTGTACATAAGCCAAGCCTTTGTTTGACTTTTGACCCTTATTTTTGGTGGCTGAAAATTGACCATTCTTGCAACGTCATTTTTAGTGAGAAAAATGTAATATATGATGGACAGTAGAGTACAGCCAAGAACTAATGATAAGTGTCCTGGCGCGTGGAACTTACGAATAGACTTTTGATACGTCTCAGGTGTTGATTCGGATACATGAGTTGACACTGAGGTAAATGATTGCTTTTTAATTTATAAAAAGATTAGGGATTTGATTTTTATATATGTGTGGATAAATTTTATTATAATATTTTTTAAGTTTTTACATTTTGATATTTATATATAAGGAAAAATACAAGCAACCTCCTTTGTGATATTGTAAATGAGCAAATTTCCCCCTTATGAGAAAACAAATAGCGATTTACCTCCCTATATTTTTTAAAATACAACAATTTAATTCCTTATGATTTTTAAAATGAAGCAATTTACTTCCTTATACAGGGAGGTAAATTGCTTCATTTTAAAAAGTATAGGGGGGTAAATTGCTATATTTTTTTCATAGGGAGGTAATATGTTAATTTTCAATATCATAGGGGGATAAATTGTTGTTCACCCTTTATATATATATAGTTTAATATACTATTATTGATGTATTCGAATTATTGAATATCGTAATGAATTATATTTATAAAAAAATAAAAATTAATATATAATTTTTTGAATTAAATGTTTTATTATAGTTATCACTCTTTCTATTTCTTGACAGCTCCAGTCGTGTGTTAAATAAGAAGTTTTTTTATTTTAATTTTTGAAAACATGTCCAAGCAATTAGAATATTTAATCTGAATTATTAATTAGAAATCCAAATATAATCTTTTTATTTTTTTTAATTTTTCCTGATATTTTTTATGATGACCATCCTGATTATTGTAATTTTCTTTAAAGTACCAAATTCTTCTATGAAGAATAGAAAAAAAAATAGGTTTATTGCAAGAATTATAATATTAACCCATGGTTGAAAATTATTAACCTAAATAAAAAGTAATTGACCACAATCATGCAACAATTATTTATCATGATTTTTACGAGTGTGGCTAATATTTTATAATAACTAAAATCATAACAAAAATAGTTTTTTATAATGAATAAATTAAGTTTTATAATTAATAATAATTATCTATCACAACTTTAATGTATAATCAATAAAATCGTAACTAATAGTAATATTTCTTTTTGGGGATAATAAAATCATAATTAATAGTAATGTTTTATTTTAGGGGTTGCACATGGAAGAACATGAAAATGATAATAATTGTGGTGGATGATAACGTTGTAACAACTACTTCATGGTCATTGTCCCTCTTATGATAAACATAGAAACTAAGAGCCCGTATGATTGTGTTTTTATTTTCAGTTTTTAATAATTGGAAATATGTAAAAATGCTTTATTGATTTTTGAGCGAAAATTGAGAATTTATTTTCAAATATAGATATATGGGTATGAGAATGTTGAATATAGGTATATGTATTTTTGATGTGACAAATGACCAAATTAATTGAATATGTGAAATTATAAAATAATCAAAATGAGTCTTGCCATTTGAAACAATTTTAATTGATTTGAAACAAGAAAAGACATGCTGACAAGATAAGACAAGTATGACAAACCTATGTGATCTATAGTTTCAAGAAATTGAGAATTAGAATAAGAATGCATTCTCAATGAAAATGACTTGACCAAACAAAATTCCAACTACCCAAATAATGAAAAGTGAAAAAAATCTCATTAAAAACACAACCAAACGGGTTCTAAAGTTTTGTCAAAGTGTCAGTGACTCAGTGTCATAAGGCTGCAAGAATTTGCTTAGCAAATATAAGGGTAAAATTACATCAACGACACTTCTTGAGATTATATCTGATTGTAAAACTACAATAGCCCTTTGTTAATTTATAACTATATTTTTGAGATAATAATTATAATTACGAATTTTTTTTTCAAAGTAAATCGAATCAAACTAATATATACTTATCATGTAATTGATAATTTTTTCTAAATTACACACCAATCGTACCACAAGTGCATTGCACTTATCGTATAATTGACTCAAGTTCGTCCAAACACAATCCGAGTCAGAATTTCTTTTATAATTACCAGTATATCTCCAATTCACGAGCAGACTTTGACTAATACAAAAAAAATTTACAAATATATCTTCTCTGAAATTACATAACGCTTCATCAGAGGCGTGTTTGTAATTTTATAAAAGATAGAGAGCGTTGGTATAATTTTTAACTTAATTTTAAGAGGCGTGTCTGTAATTTATCTTTTTTAGTATTGGGGTGTTCATTTTGCTTTGGGTTTAATTTTCTTTGTTGGGAAAATGGTGATGATGGCTTGTTTTGGACTATTACTACCTTTAAGTGGCTGTTGTCTTGTCTTCTTGATATCCTGCAAAAAAGTGTGTGTAATGAAAAACCCCACTTCAATGTTTACATACTATATATAGTGTTACTCCCCTCATGATAGTTTCAACACTTTGGATTTTAAGGAGATATTCATATATATGTCTATATACATTTTTTTTACTAAATATATATACAATTCGTATATGTGAATATTTATTTAAAAAATACGTTTTATCCCGCTATGATATCAGAAATGAGTAAAAAATCGCTTCGTGAAAAAAATAAAATAGCAAATTGTCCCTAGGTTTTAGAAAATTAAGTAAATTACCTCCCCATCAATGGTTTGATCGGGGGGGGGGGGGATTTGTTTAATTTTTCAAAACACAGGAAGGTAATTTGCTAATTTTTTTTTACTCATTGCACATATAACAGGGGTAAATTGCATTTTATTCGAATATTTTTAAAATAAAAAATTCAGACTGCTTTGCATTTACCTTCTTTTCTCTTAAAAATGGAAAAAATATAAAAATAAAAATCAAGATGTGGCTAGATACAATAGAAAATGGAGCTTGTGGGAGGGGGATTTACTTCCGGTTAGATCTCGTTAGACCACTTATCATGTGATTGATATATAATTAAAAAAAATGATCAGTAATATTTAATTTGATTCTATTAAATTTAATTTGAATAAGAATCGAGCATAATAATTATCTGTCTATAAATATTGGACTATTAGTTGGGACCTTCCTCTGTAATTGGTTTGAAACACAAATTGGGCAGCAAAATTAATACATCACATGGGATGTTATTGCAATATTTGGACTGTCCAAAAGTCGGTGACTGAAAAACAAAGGTATAAGATTGACTGTTTTCCAAGTTGCTAATTAATATTCCCTCCAAATAAAAAAAAAAAAGAAAATTAATATTCCCATCATCATTTTGTAGGAATTATTAATTATTCAGTTGAGGTTAGGGGCTTTTTGCCTTTTATTTCTTTGTGATATTCAGTGTTTTTGTTTTTTTTTAAAATTTAATAATGAGTAAGGGCTCGTTTGTTTTCATTTTTACCTTTACTAATTGAAACATTAAGAAACCGGTGAGCCTATAAGTTGTTCAAAATATCTAATAAGATGTTGAAAAGTATCCTGTAAAATTTTTACGGACAAACTTACGGGATAAAAGGTAAGATATTAGAAGGTTATAATGCTCATTAAGAAAAAAGTAAAGAGTTAGAACTTATTTATAAAATCTTAATAAATTACTTAAATTTTGATCATACTGATTACGAAATTGTGATTATGAACATCTTACAAGTTTCGGAAACATCATAGTACTACCATCTTGATTCTTGAAGGAAAAATGCAGGTGGTACAGAGCATGGGAGAAGTTCATACTGATATGGGCAATTTATTCGTCATTCTTTACTCCAATGGAGTTTGGATTCTTCAGGGGACTGCCCAAGAACCTGTTCTTTTTAGACATTGCAGGTCAAGTGGCTTTCCTCCTGGACATTATCTTGCAATTCTTTGTGACTTACAGAGATAGCCATTCCTACAAAATGGTCTACAACCGTAACCTCATCGCCCTCCGGTCAGTCATTTCGTTTACACGATAAGTGAAATTGCAGCGTTATGTTGTTGCATGTTCATCGTTCATTTGTTTCGTCTCTGCAGGTATCTGAAGTCTCATTTTTTACCTGACCTTCTAGGTTGCATGCCATGGGATATTATCTATAAGGTCTGGCTCTCTGATCCCCTCAATCGTTGTTAAAATATTATATTCGCTTTGGATCTTTTCTTTTAAATTTAAGGAAATGAAGTAAGTTTACTAAGCGGGATTGCTAATATTTACATCATTGAATGAAATATTTAGAACGGACACCAGAAAACTGTGTCTGAACTCACTCATGATGATGATATACATTAGTATTTTGAAGTATCTTTCCTGTGTCATTAGGCTGATTCAGGTGTTCTGAAAATTAACATGTTAATTAGGCAGTTGGAGAGAAAGAAGAGGTGAGGTATCTTCTGTGGATCAGGTTGACTCGGGTTCGTAAAGTTACAGCCTTCTTCCAGAGGATGGAAAAGGATATCAGGATCAATTATCTCTTTACAAGGATAGTAAAACTCATTGCTGTTGAGCTCTACTGCACGCATACAGCGGCTTGCATTTTCTACTATTTAGCTACTACTCTGCCTGAAGAGAAAGAAGGGTACACGTGGATCGGGAGTTTGAAACTGGGGGACTATAGTTATGCGCACTTCAGAGAGATTGATATTTGGAAACGATACACGACTTCTATGTACTTCGCTATTGTCACCATGGCTACTGTCGGTGAGTCCTACTCTTACAAAAACAAGCTTAGTTTGTTCTAAATTTTTAGCGTGTAGTTTTGGTTCGTCCATGAAGTTGGCAATTTCAGTTTTACGCAATAACCATCAAGTTCATTTAAGGTGGAAAACTATTCAAGAAAACAACACTATAATTGAGTCTTCTACAGTGTTTGGACTTATATCATCCTGCATGGCATGTTCTTGTCCAGGTTATGGAGATATACACGCAGTGAATCTGAGGGAAATGATATTCATTATGATTTATGTCTCTTTTGACATGATTCTTGGTGCATATCTGATTGGTAACATGACGGCACTGATTGTGAAAGGGTCGAAAACAGAAAGATACCGGGACAAAATGACTGATCTTATAAAATATATGAACAGAAACAGGCTGGGAAAGAATCTTCGTAATCAAATAAAAGGGCACTTGCGTTTGCAATACGAAAGCAGCTACACTGATGCTTCCGTTCTCCAAGATATTCCAATATCCATTCGTGCCAAGGTAAGAAGCTAAAAACCATGTGTGTTGCAAACTGAAGTTAATTTTTTCAAATATATACCGTAAAGTGTGTGTATATATGGATTTTGGCTAACTTGTTTCCTTTTGCGTGTATCTAAATTGAACTTTTTCAGTGATAAAGTCATTCACTTCTTGCAGATATCTCAGACTTTGTATAAGTCATATGTCGAGAACGTTCCTCTTTTCAATGGTTGCTCCTCAGAATTTATCAATCAAATCGTAAGTTTCAATCTTTATGAGAGCAGATGCTGTTGCTTTTGAGCTGATGAGCATTTGCTAACATACATTTTCCATGAAGGTGACTCGGGTGCACGAGGAATTCTTTCTACCTGGAGAAGTAATAATGGAACAGGGAAACGTCGTAGATCAACTCTACTTTGTTTGTCACGGTGTTCTGGTACGAAACTTAAATGGCCTACAACCGCTAACTATAATTGTTAGCCATGATTTTTGCTTAAGATTTGACGTAGAAACTACCGTTATTTTTCCTTTTAAATACAGGATTAATTGATATCTGCTATGTCTTTGCAGGAGGAGGTTGGCATTGCGGCAGACGGATCAGAAGATACAGTGTCGCTTCTTGAGCCCAACAGCTTATTCGGGGAGATTTCAATTCTTTGCAACATTCCTCAGCCATACACAGTTCGTGTTTGTGAACTATGCAGACTCCTGCGGATCGATAAACAATCTTTCTCCAACATTCTAGAGATATATTTTCACGATGGCCGCAAAGTCTTGACTAACTTGTTGGAGGTGATCACAGACTCTACTATTCTATAAGCCTGTGCAAAGAGCAGTGCATCTAATAG
>NC_026152.1:4569296-4605825 GCF_000512975.1 Sesamum indicum
CTGGAGTCAGATATTACATTCCATATCGGGAAACAAGAGGCTGAGCTTGCTTTGAGAGTGAACAGTGCAGCTTATTACGGGGACTTATATCAGCTGAAAAGCCTGATCCGATCTGGAGCTGATCCCAACAAGAAGGATTACGATGGAAGATCGGCCTTGGTATGGATTCAACAGCTTAAAATCTATCCTCTGTCATTTAATATTTGATATGGAAACTGAACACACTTAGTTTAAATAGCCAATGGGTGATAATTCATCAACTAGCGCCCGTTTTCTGTACAGATGTCACTTCAATCTTGTCTGAGTTATCTTTGAAGAAATAGTGAGATTCATTTTGCTGACCAAACTAATACAGAGATAGCCATAATACACTACGCTATTTTTTCCACAGCATCTTGCTGCATCAAGAGGATACGAAGATGTTACTCTTTTCCTTATACAAGAAGGCGTGGACATCAATGCCGAAGGTAACATGCTTTGCTTGAAATCATATTCAACTTGAGAGTTCATAAACATAAAAAGGAGCTTATGGCCGGTGCTCTTCTGAACAGATAATTTTGGCAACACGCCGTTACTTGAGGCCATCAAGAGCGGACATGACAGAGTTGCTTCATTGCTTTCGAGAGAAGGGGCCTTACTGAAGATTGATAACCCTGGTGCTTACTTATGCACAGTGGTCTCCAAAGGTGACACGGATTTGCTCAGACGGGTGTTAGCCAATGGAATTGATCCAAATTCGAAAGACTATGATCATCGAACCCCTCTTCATTTAGCAGCATCGCAAGGATTATATTTGATGGCGAAGTTGCTTGTAGAAGCTGGAGCCAGTGTCTTCTCAAAGGACAGGTATTTGCACTCAAAATGGCATCTCAAGAGCCAGCAGTGTCTGAGTGATACTTACAATACCCCCCTCTCTCTCTCTCTCTCTCTCTCTTATACTTCAACTAAGATGTTATCTGGCTATGTATAATTTTTTCAGATGGGGAAATACTCCACTGGATGAAGGTAGATTGTGCGGAAACAAAAATATGATTAGACTTTTAGAAGAGGCAAAAAAGGCTCAATTATCCGAATATCCTGAATGCTCTCAAGAGGTCACAGGTACTTTAAACTCCAAAATTCTCCGAATATTTGACTAAATTTATTTAGAAAGTCTTATAAGTTCGTACATCTTATCAAATACTTTTGAAGGTTATAAGATGCTAAGTATTATTTCGAAAATAAACTTACAAAGTGTTTGTGATTATGTTTTCTCAATGTTTTATTCTAACAATCACTCTCATTGCAAGCACATGAATACAAGTAATTCACCACAATCTTTGTGGTTGATATGCTCTTTTTTGTTGTCAATACGTTTGTCAACTTCGAAACTCATGGTTTCTGTAACAGATAGAAAACACACAAAGAAGTGCACCGTGTTTCCATTCCATCCATGGGATCCCAAAGAGGGTAGAAAACACGGCATCGTAATGTGGGTTCCTAACACCATTGACGAGCTGATAAAAGCAGCATCGGACCAACTGGAATCGCCAAACGGATCCTGCATTTTGTCAGAAGATGGGGGTAAAATTTTTGATGTCGACATGATCACGGATGGGCAGAGACTGTATATGATCAACGAAACCGATTGAGGTTTCGAGCTAGCTACGGAGAACTCTTCTTGTAGCTCAATATAGTTCCACTTCGTTGTATCTGTGTGTCTTCAGCTGCACAATTGGGAGGAACCCGATTTTGTTAATGTCACTTGTGCTATGATAGCTCATATCTACGATTAAAAGCAAGAAAAGAACGTTTGCTAACAACTTATCGGTCTTCTCCATCCTAGGATTAGTGCATAGTGTCGAGTAGTAAAAAAAATGCAAGCAACCCCCTTTTGATATTGCAAACGAGTAAATTACCTCCTTATGAAAAAACAAATAGTGTTTTACCTTCCTGTATTTTTTAAAATATAACAATGTACCCCTTATGATTTTTAAAATAAAGCAATCTACCTCCCTATATAAGAAGGTAAATTGCTTCATTTTAAAAAGTATAGGGGTATAAATTGTTATATTTTTTTTCATAGGGGATAATATACTCATTTTCAATATTTTAGGGAGATAAATTGCTATTCACCCCACTAATAGCACACATAGAAGCAGGAACTGTGCAGATACCAAACAAAACCACAAATTAAAATAAAAGACTAAAAGATGTTGAGACTCCACGACAAGTAGATATAACGGGAGCAGAGGGGCAAGAATGGTATGATGAGACAGCCGGATGAAACCTTTACCCTCCACCTGAACATGCAGCAAGGCAACAATGACAAAGAAACACTCCTACCTACACTTAACTTATTTCTCATGAGAGCTATTTCCTTAGATAGTATGTGTTTGTGTTATGTATCGTTGAAAAAGTAGTTTAATTGTTATAATTTTATGGGTAAATTACATTTTTGGTCCCATAAGTAGACCTGTTCCAATTTAGGTCCCATATTCAGACCAATTTGCACATTGAGTTCGATATGTAGTTTTTTTTTTTTTTTCCAATTTGAGGACCATTGAGGGATTTCCATCCAATTGATAACGATAGTTGCTCTTTCCGTTAGTCAATACATTTAAGATAAGGGTAAATTATATTTTTGATCCCATAAGTGGACCTGTTTCCAAGTTTGGTCCCACACGTATATATGCGAATTGGCCTGAGCGTGGGACCAAAATCAAAAACAAATCCACTATTTTCAATTTACTTTTAACAATAAATTGACAAATGATTATTTTAAACCCTTATAAACATCGGCTTGATCAACTTTTGATAAAATTGAGAGATGATTGCAACTGAGAAGATGCTCATTCATCTGAGAAGAAAGATTGGAACCAGTAGCCGTTAGTGTTTTAATTTTCTGTTTATTAGTGCTGTATACAAAGACGACTTTTACTGGTTATGTTCTTTAGCACTTTAGAGGTTAGGTAAGTTAGTTGGGTTAATCATGTATATAAGGCTATTTCAGCCTTCCCTCTCAACACGAGATATAGAGAAATATACATAGAAAATTGCCTTCTTTTACATTCAGTTTTTTCCAGTTTTGAGCACACTCTGTTCCAAAATTCAGTTGTTCCCGTTTTCATGTATTTCCAAATTCATTTTCAACATGGCATCAGAGTAGGTTAAAGCTCTGAAATAACACATCCAGTCTGCCCATCCGTTTGATTCCTGAAATCAAGATATCAAGAAACAACACATACAGTGATCATGGAGGAAAAGGCCCCAGTAGATTCCATCAACGAGAAGTTCCAGAACAATGACCAACCTTGAATGCTTCTTGTATCAGCACCTTTGGATGGTAATAACTACCTTACATGGGCAAGATCCATCAAGATAGCCATTGGTGCCAAACAGAAACTAGGCTATATTGATGGAACTTACCAAAAACCAATGGATGACAAAGAAGCTTTGGAAAATTGGAAGAAGAATGATTATATGGTGTATTCTTGGGTTTTAAGTTCTATTTCAAAAGAGATTGCAGAGGCATTCTTACATGCTGATCCGGCCAGGGATTTATGGGTTGAACTTGAAATGAGATTTGGGGAGAGTAATGGCCCTCTGCTTTATCAAATTCAGAGGGAAATCGCATCCATTTCCCAGAATCACATGAGTGTTGCTGGCTACTTTACATTTAACTAGAAACTTTGGACCCACTACCTGTGTGTTCATGTGGCACTAGTAAGAAACTGGCTGATAAAGCAGCCTCCTACCAATTAATCAAGTTCCTAATGGGACTTAGTGACGCATACGACCACGCGAGAAATCAAATTCTACTAATGGATCCGCTGCCAACTGCTGTAAAAGCATATTCTATGGTACATAGATTTGAGAAACAGAGACAAGTTATTTCAGGAATAGCTGATATAGAAAAAGAAGGAGTCATGGCTGCCCAAATCTTTGAACCAAGAAAGCAAACTAACACAAGGGGCAACTTCAAGAAAGGGTCACAAATGGATAAAAGGCAACTACTATGTGACTACTGTAAGAAGAGAGGACATCTTAAAGAAGGATGTTTTGAGTTGATTAGGTACCCGGAATGGTACAAAGCTATTTCTAAACAGAAGAAACCAACCACCAGAACACTGAACCCCAGGGTCATGAATGCAAGAACTGAACAAGATGTACACAACCTACAAACTTCCTACAATGTTGACACTCACAGAAGGATTTCTGAATTAGTGAAAAAAGAAGTGATAAAAGCAATGCAAGATCAAACCAGTAGCCATATAAGTTCAAACTTCTCAAATTTTCAAGGTTATGCAGATACAATTTCTACCATTGATATGTGGATCATAGATAGTGGGGCCTCAGCCCACATGTGTACCTCTCTTACTGGTTTTAAAAGTTTTTTTACAATCTTGATAATGAAGTTTATGTTAAGCTTCCAAATGGATTTAGTCATCAAGTTACTATATCAGGAGAAGTACACCTTACTAAAAACATTATCTTAAAACAAGTTCTGTATGTGACTGCATTTAACCATAATTTACTCTCTGTTAGCAAGTTATGCAAAGACAATGGACTTAGTGTGCATTTTTTACGGATCAATGTTGCGTTGTGCAGGACCCTCGGACTAGAGAAGTGATTGCCCTAGGTAGACAGCAAGGAAGATTATATGTGTTAGAGAAAGGAAAACAAGCTCACACCCAAAACAGACCTAGATTGGACATGTCACCCAATGAAGGAAGAATGTCTGCAGATGTCTGCTGTATGAACAAATGTAATAGTGATTGTGATGAAGCATTGTGGCACAATAGACTAGGACACACTAGCTTAAGTGTTCTAAAGCACATGAACCTCTGTAATAATAAGGCCATTGAACATATTGAATGTGAGATATGCCCCTTAGCTAAGCAAAATAGAACTCCATTTCCTTTAAGTGAATGCAAATCTCAATCTGTGTTTGAATTGATTCACATAGATGTATGGGGTCCATACAAAAATTATGCTGTTAATAACTATGAATACATGCTCACAATCGTGGATGATTTTAGTAGGAGTACTGACATATATGATGCTTCATAAATCACGAACTCTGTCAAAATTAGAACAATTTAACATGATATCAATACAGTTTGATGTCAAAATAAAACAAATAAGAACGGATAATGCGATAGAGTTTATTAATAAAGAATGCCATGATTTCCTTCATAAAATGGGCATAATACATCAAAGAACTTGTATACATACACCTCAACAAAATGGTGTTGTTGAAAGAAAACACCAACACCTTTTAAAGATTGCTAGATCCTTGATGTTTCAAGCTAGTCTTCCTTCAAAATTTTGGACTGAGGCTTTATTAATGGCTACTTATCTTATCAATAGACTCCCTGCACAAGGATTAAATTGGAAATCCCGCTATGAGTTACTTTATAACAGAAAACCTGCATATCACCACATCCGGGTATTTGGTTGTCTGTGCTTCATTTCCAATGTATCTCCTCATAAAAGAAAGTTCCAGCCTAGAGCATTGAAATGTTTTTTTCTAGGATATGTTTCTGGAATAAAAGGCTATAAAGTGATGGATATAGACACAGGGAAAATACATATAAGTAGGGACATAATTTTTTATGAAAAGACCTTCCCTTACAAAGAATCAGTTGAAAACAATGAAGAATTGATATGTCCCCTTCCCACTGTCACTGAACTTGATGAGGATGAAAACCATGATGAACCAAACCCTGTGACCACCAACTTGAATCAAGAATCTGAAATAGAGAATGTTGCCCCTAGAAGATCTAGCAGGGTGTCCAACAAACCTATGTGGATGAGAGACTATGAGTGTTATAAAACTGATGATCCAAATAATTATCACATGACTACTGTACACAACTGTTTTGTGAAGATACTCACTAACATGCAGGAACCTAAAGATTTCACAGAAGCTCAAAAAACTACCAGAATGGAGGAAGGCCATGAAGGATGAAATCAGGGCTCTTGAAAAGAACAAAACTTGGAAGATTACAGAATTACCTCCAAACAAAAGGGCCATTGGATGCAAGTGGCTTTACAGTAAAATTTAATCCTAATGGTTCTATTGAAAGGTATAAAGCCACATTACTGGCAAAATGCTACAGCCAAGTGGAAGGGGAAGATTACTGGCAAAATCCTACTGCTTTTGCCACTGGTGGTGTGGCCACTACCTCTGTTACCCGCGCCTCTACCTCTGCCTCTGCCTCTCCCAGTTCCCCTATCACTACTCCCAACACTGCTTTGGCTCTGAGTCCCACTAGCAACACTTTCAACCCTGCCTATAGTCTGACTGGAACAATTCCTGGCAATGTGTCCTCTACCTCCACAGCGATAACAAGTCTTCGGTATATCATCCCGTCGCCAACATGGCTCTTGATGTTGTCTTCCACAGGTAGAACAGCTCGGAGAAAAACTGGTCCTCGACCATAACTCGGTCCAGCTCTCCTTCCCGATCCCGTAGAAGACGTAGCGAATGAACTGCGTTCAAACGAACCCCTGTTAAAGCCCGTGGATCCATCGAACCTCTGTCCGCTACTTCCTCGAAAAATAAGACCATCACGTGAAAAATTTCCACTTCCCGTAGAGAATGAGCGACCGGTTCCTCTTTTGGTCAACCTACTCGATTCCCCCATTGCGTATGTTGATTTCCTCTTTTCTTCCCCCTTCTTCTTGTCCTCCATTACCGCTTCTTCCATTCGGACCGCTGATTCGACAAGAGTTTTAAAATTTGTAATTCTGAACTGCAAGACCTCTTTTGATCTCCGGTCGTAGCCCCTGTTCAAAACGGTAGCAACGATCCTCCTTTGTCGCTATTGCTTCCGACGCATACTTGGCTAATGCCGCAAAATGGAGTTCATATTCTGCCACCGTCTGTTCATCTCCTTGCACCAAATTTAGGAACTCCATTCTCTTCCTATCACGGTACATCTTCAGTCTCTATTTATCATCAAACTCTTTCTGAAATTCAGCCCAAGTTATTTCCATTGGCTCATATCCCCTCTTTACAGACCTCCACCAAATGAAGGCATTACCCACGAACAAAGAAACAACATACTTAAGTCGATCCTCTGGAGTGCAATTTATTAAGTTCATCACATCTTCGACTTTTTCCCACCATCTCTCAACAATCTCTGGGTCTAGCGTACTCTCAAATTCTGTGGCCCCCATTTTTCTGATTCTTTCATAATTACGGTCAATTGTAGGGACTATTGGTGCTGGCACTGGAGTAGATGCGTGCGCCTGTGCAAGTAACTGCGCTTGGGCTTGTGCTTGGGCTTGAATAGCCATTCGAAATATCTGTGCATACTCTGGTGGTAATCCTGCCACTGGAGCACCACCGGGAGGAATAGGAGCATTAACACCAATACCCTCTCGACCTTTTAACAACCCAACAATCAAAAACTCTGACTTCAGAAGTCACGGCTGACCCACCTAATAAGAACGACAGCACAGCTCAAAGTCCAATGTAGCTAGTCAGTGTGACCTATTCCCTGAAAAGTACGTGGCAAGGAATGAGCTGCCTAAGCTAGTCAGTGTGACCTATTCCCTGAAAAGTACGTGGCAAGGAATGAGCTGCCTACTCAATAAGTATAGCCGATCAATTTATATATATACATAGACAAAAATTCACGTACATGCAGTCACACCGACAATAGTCATTCGTCATACAACAACATCAGATATAAGCATTAATACATACACACAACTATAAACCAATCCACGACATAATATTCATTCGTTATCATTTATTAGTTAAGGGCCCCACTTACTCTAGCTGGAGTACATCAGTCAATGGTTTCCGCCGGCCATCATCATATCATATACAACATAGGATACCCGTTGTGTGATATCCCCACACTCTTTTACTCCAGCTGTGTGGCAATATAGCACAGGACATCACAACAAACATGGTACCCCCACACCACCCCAGTGTGTAGCTAACAGCACAGCAAACATGGTACCCCCACACCACCCCAGTGTGTAGCTAACAGCACAGGATATTCCCTACTGCCCCGGAATACCCTGGTATCCTACGCGCCATGGTACCTAGCTTAAATCATATATTTTTCACATCTCATTGTCAATCACATTATCATCAATCACATTTTTATAAACCATTGACTGTGCTTTCAGTAGGTAAGCATCATCTTTTATTTCAATTCACAATCATCATTCTATTCTTTACAACAATTACTTCCTCAATAATAACTTCCAATTTGATTTCATACGGCAATAAATTATACGATCACGTAATCATACCACTCTCACGTCCAACCATTACAAACACATATGACACATAATAACAATTCCACCAATATTAGGGTAATCTAACAAATAAACCACAACTAATCAATATACGGAAGCCACGTATAATATTATAAAGCCACGTCCACGATCGCATCCAAGAAACCAATATGTATAACATATACAATACTACACATATATATATATATATATATATATATATATAAAACCAATTAGCTATACTTACCTTATATCCCAAAATGCTTCTGTTCTACGAGGGACTGTTGAACCCTCTACCTTGTCGTCACGTCCTATAATAAATTATAATACGTATAATCAATATATTTAATTTACCAAATAATTCATAAGAATTCACTTAATCAAACCCCTTATATATTTATAACTATCATTTTTAATAACATTCGTAAATTATATTACCACTGAAACCTCCTTTCCCTCATTAATAACATAATATTTCCAAAATATAACTTCCGAACTATTTCTATGAATTTTCTGTCAATTTTACCGTTGCTATACAATTTAATTAAGCAACAATACATAGAATTACATATTTCGTTAATCATTCCGATGGAATTGTGTAAATTAGCTATAGTAATAATTAAATCTAACAAATCTAATATTTTAATTACCCAACTATATTATTTTTATAGCAATTGTGATATTTAATTTGACACTAATTTGAATAGCTAAAAAATCATAAAATACTTCGATCAAATAGTAAATGGCTCAATATAATTAATATTTAATAAATAAATTAATTAAATAATATAATTATATAAATTAAAGTAATAAAATCCTCTGTCCTCGGCAATATGTGTGTGCGACAGTGTGCGTGGAATATGACGGGGGAGTTTGTGTAAGGGTGTGTATGTTTTAAAATGAGGAAAAGTGGAAAGAGAGGCCCCACCGCCTCAATCAAAATCTCCCTCATTTTGTATATATATATATTACTTATATATATGAAATATTATTATTATTTTATATATTTAATTAAACTTTTCTTAAAATACCAATTACATCCTTTTTAATTTTTTTAATTACTATAATTTGCCCCAAATATTATAACGAACTCCAATTTAATCTGTTCAAGTTTTATTATATCCCAAATTCAATATATAATTTATTTACTAATTAATTTAAAATTTTAATAATTACCAATTAGTCTCACAATTACGTGAAAAATTCTACGGACGTCACAGTAAAACTCGTTATAAATACTTTGTAACGCCTCATTTAGCCGTGGTAGGCCTAGCCGTTACAAAAGCAGTTACAAAAAAAAAAAATATTACAAATTTAAAAAGAAGCCGATCCAATAAATTGATTTTTTTGTATTGTAATATATTGATGTATGAAATATATAATTTGTTTTTATACATGCATATCGTGCTTCGAAATGGCGCCCGTTGCGCCATACGTCATGGTTTAGGGGACTCTTGCGCCATGGGAACTGTGCCCCTTTAACAACTATGGTCAGAACAATTTTTACATTCAAAAGATGGATAATTAAAAAAAAAATATGTAATATAATCCTTTTAAATTGCTCTTATCAAATATGCACAGAAAAGTTAAATTGTGTACGATACATGTCCACTGAAACTCAAACACATGACTTTGAACTTATTCACTGGATTTCAATAATATTAATCACCTAATTATAGAGAAAGTCTCAAACTTATGTGTTGCATAAAACATAAGTAAGGTAATATTATTCAAATTTGATGGGCATAATTGAATATTCTGAAATCAACCATTCATGATTAAAGAAGAAATATTGAAGAAAAAATACATCAACAAGATAAAAGAATTACCGTATTATCTTGAGAGATGTTGCCATAATCACCTATAATGAATGAATTTCCACAGTAAAATGGTAAAACTATTATACATATTGATGCCATCTCAAACATTTTTTTTCACATACCCAAAATTAAAAAAATAGCCCTATCAAGCAAACGAACAGGCCTGACCTTGCTGGCTCATGAGTAAGGTAATTATGCCCCAAAATGTGTTTATTCTCACTAACATAACAAGCCCAACTAACAAACTCAATCCAGCAAGGAGACTCGTCGTATAACAGGGTCTACACGTCACACATATTTTCTAACATCATAAGCCACGTCATACCAAAAGATCTCTAACTGATACCACATAGACAACCTGTAATCAATTCATCAAGCAGTAGGAAAACAACTTCCTAGATTCTCGGAGTTGACTGGGCAAGACCTGTTCAAAAGGTCATAACGTTTTTTACATAAGTTCGAATCTCAATCCGAGTACTCTTTTATCTGTTAACTAACATGTGTAGCTTTCCAATGGTATATTATTTTCCATAACTATTTCACTCCACGATTATCTATAAATAAAGGACTTTTGCAGCCATTTTACTAGCTAAATATCTCATACTCTCATCCTCATTTTTCTCTCGGTTTTTAGCTCACTTTTACACTCCATATGAATTTCATCACTTTGGCATCATATTCAATCATTATTTTTACGATTTATTTATTCAGTAAAACTATTATTGACTTAAGTATCAGAATATTAATTATATTTTACAAGTTAGTTTCCTATTAATCTTAATATTTTTGTGAATACCCTTTAACTCTTGTGGTATGGTTCGACCCTGATATGCATCACTTACCTTAATTGAGAAAACTCTATATATTTCCTCAATAGTTAATAATTATTCTCTCTATCAACTTAACCTTTTAAATAAGGTGGTTGTTTAACACTCACTAGCCTCATCGCAAAGGTTCTTGATTTTCGATCAATTTATTTTTATTCTCAAATTCTTTGGGACTTAAATTGATTTGAGCATTGAAAGATTATTATCGGAATCAGTCCACGCCTCCATCATTTTGTTCATATTGGAGGCTAATTTAAGGAAAAAAGACATTTGCATTGGGAATTCCTTAAAAGTAGTTTTGTGTAACATCAAAACTAGTCTTAGTATATATATATATATGTAGAAGTCTTAGTATCAACTGACTGCAAATTAAAAAATAAGGCAAACATCGTAATTATACATGTTTAGGAACTCTATTTCTTGTGTAATGCATAAAATAAAATAAAATATAAATGCCACAGAGAATTTTTGGAGTATCACACTCTCTTAGGTTTTAGTAAATATATATAAAAAGATGCCTAAATGTACTGATATATCACAACTAGGGTTAAGTGAATAAATTATTTTTCCATGAAATGAGCTATTAGGATATTACAACCAATAATGTTTTGTCTAACAGTTATAAATAAAATTTTATGAATTTGAGTTTTATCGAACGAAGGAATATTTGTATTATTTTATGTGAATTTATACAATTACTTACTCTTTTTTCAATTCAAATAATAAAATTATTTTTTCCTATTTACTATTTGTTGTGGGTCTATCTATCACAACAATTCATTACCTTAATTTTAAAATATTAATTTACAGTCCAATCGAACAATTGTTTTATTTAATTTTGCTTAATTACGCACATCTATGTGTATAGGTTTTTTTTCTTCAAACATCGATGATATAGTAAATTATAGACAAATTATAATTACATTTCTTAAAATTTTATATAATTATATATTTTTTATTATTTAAAAAATTATAATTACTCCTTAAAGTAGTTCTAAGTTCTGCCAATTAAATTAAATCATATTGGCGTTAATGTATGAAATTGTGTTGCTACATAATTGTAGCTTAGGTGGTGTGGCTTTTTGGTCATGCACGAATTTATTTTCACAATTTAATCTTGTAATTTTATAATTTTGGTAATTTTAGTATTTTTGGTCGAAAAATTATATATGACATGCACATGATCTTATTAAAATACAATTTTAATTTTATAAATTAATTTGTACAGGACTAAAAATGCCAACAAAAATTATATTTTTCCAAGTAAAGATACTCGTGGTGCGGTGGGTGAGTCGGGCACAGTTCCCAAATCTTCGCTTTCGTTTTCAACATATTCACCTTCACCAGATATCTGTCGAGAACGTCATTTTCACAATTTTTCTCGTTTACACAAGAAAGAAAGAAAGAAGAAAAAACAAAGACAAGTTGAGGTCCAAGTTTTAATATTTTCTGTATGTCTTTTTTTTTCTTTTCTTTTCTTTTAATCTCATATTTTACCATATTACTGCTCGAAATTGGAGTAACTCTTGGACCAGATTTTTTAATTCACTGAGTTATTTTTATATATTTTTATCTAAGTTTTTAAGTCATATTTGTGTTCACATAAAAAAAGATATTTAGTTTTTCTAAATACTTCAAAACATAAAAATATAAAATCTTTGTTGCAATACCCTCCCCAGGCTAATTAAATTCAAACCCTATTGGTTTAAACCTTATTTTGACACCTAGGCTAACCCTAATTTTATATTTAATTTTATTTATTTATTTATTTATTTTTGAATTTAACTGCCAAAACCTCCTAAATGTTGGATTAAAAATTATAAATAAATTGTCCAAATGTGTTTATACCCTGCCACAATTTAGAAAGTACGTAAAAATACCTTATTCAAACTTTAAAATGTCTTGACAAAGCTAGCTACCAAGTTTTGGAATATTAAAATTTCTTTCTAATTCTAGCAAGAAAATATTTGATTTCTAATACTAATTTTGAAATGACAAGAACTTAAGAATCTTGTGCTAAATTTGTTAATAATTAATTACCAACATTTACTTTCCTTTCAAATTTTCTTTGAATATTGACATAATTTTTATAGTGAATTCAACTCAAATCCTAACTTTTAACGTTCTTGATTCGATCTATATAGCAGTGTGATATAAGTGTTTTAGTCTCACAATTGAATTTTAGCCAAGGCAAAATTACACTTTTACTTCAATACTTTTATTTCTCCATTTTAAGAAATTTTTATGATGGTCTCAAAACGGAAAGTATTCAAATTATTTAGTACTCTACTTTATAAAATTTTTAAAAATAATTCCAAAATTGGAAACTTGACATATTTAGTTCTTTGCTTTATGAAATTTATGAAAATAAATATCTCGAACTTTTTCAATTTTGGGACCATTTTAAAAGTTTCGTAAAGCATGGGACTAAATTTATTAAGTTTTTCTGATTTTGCCATCTTTCTAAAGATACCATAAAGTAGAGGACTAAAAATAGTGAACTCCTTATCCTATGGGACTAAAAACATAATTTCACCTTTTTAATTGCAATTGAGCAAAATTGCGCTGTTAATCCTATTTGACTAGGGGTGACATACGAGGCGAGCCGGCTCACGGCTCGATTTTGAGCTCGACTATTATTTCTGTTCATCAGCTCGCAAGATGTTTTTTTTTATTTTTTATATAAATTTTTTTATTTTTGAATTTTTTATATATTTAATTTTATATTCAATACTTGATCGATTTTATACTCAAAATTGATCATATATTATAATTATTAATCAATATCATACATTTTATTTTGGATAACAATAAAATATGGTACTTTTATTTATACATTTAATCTTTATACAAAAACAAATTTAATCAAAAAAATTATAATATTTTTTGTAACTAAAATTATTATTTAATATGAAAAATATAAACTTTATGCTATATTTGATATATATTTGTATTACCTTATACTTTTTTTAAATTGATAAGTAATTCACTTATAATTTTTTTATCTATTTCTGAGTTTTATATTTATATCAAGATACATACTATTGCATTATGCAATCTGTTTTATTATTCATAAATTTATGCAAAATTTAGTAATTCCTATGAAATAATCTAAAAATAATGATAATAATAATAATAATGATGGTTGAATAATTTTAATTATTATGTTATTATATATAATGAGATCAAAGAGTTTAATCAATAATTATGATATATTAAAATTCAGGCACTCGGTTCTTACTAAATTGAAATATATAGAAGATTGTGTCCATTAGATCATATCAGACGGTATGATTTAAAATCACATGGTCTGCTTCAACGATACACCGCCTTGAATGATTACTGTTATATTCCGAGTACGATATTTCGACATCCGTATATCCAATAAGTCTAAAATTTTATCAAATATATTTTTTTTGTAAATTTGATCACATCTAACGGTTTGATCAGAATTTGATGGCCCGACTAACTCATGTTGTTCAACTATGTAAGATAATAGTTACATCAATGTTATACTAACATTTATAAATATATAAATTTTGCAGATTGTGAACATTTATTAATTTCAACTATATTTATGTAAAATTTTGGTGATTCAATCCCATGATTTAATGTAATAATAATAATAATAATAGTAATGATAATAGTAGTAGTAGTAATAATAATAATAATAATAATAATAATTATAAAAAAATTATACCAAAAAACCATGTTCTCTTTCTTTTTTGTTCTTTATCCTCTCTCATTTCTCCCTAAATCCAACTCCTAAAACCTTAGCCCAAATCAACGATTGCAATCCTCCATCTACCAAGACAATGAGGATGACGCTCGCTATTGTGTCGGCCAACCAAGCAACGAGGACGACGCTTGCTTTCTGGCGAGAATTTCTTTCTTCACACAAGTAACGAAACGAACAGAGTGTGTAATCAGAGGAGGTTCAACTCCCGTAGAACCCTTTTCAAGTAGAAGCGCTAAAGCTCGTGCATTATAATACTGTTTCTGTGCCCATTGCTTACGCGGTAGGGCAACCTAAGGTGTTTCGAGGTAAGTTTTTAACTTTTTAAATTTTACAAGATGAAATTAGATTGCAAATGCACAGTTTTGCTTACCAGATTATAATGTATTAGGATTTATTGTGCATATGCATGTCTTCTGGTATAACTATGATGTACTGTCTATCTCAATCCTTGTAAGCTGGAGTAGGTTGACTCTCTTGTAATACTAAAGAATTTGAATGAGAATTGATTTCCAAGTGAAATTTCAGTAGGAAAATTAGCCATATCCTTCACTTAATGTTGTTTTTCTTCCTAGAGATGCTAAAATTTATATTAACAATGAGTAGAAAAATTAGCCATATCCTTCACTTAATTGTTGTTTCCTCCTAAAGATGCTAAAATCTATATAACAATGGTTAGTCACATAGATGAGGCTTGAACATGCATCTAATGCACAATGTTATACAGATGTACAGTTCTTTGTGTACTGATATTTACATACAGGCGTGTAATTGGTTGCTTCCTTTTCACATATAAGATGTTTTGCTTTAAGGAAGAGTCTGCTGTGTGCATCTGCCTTAAGAAAAGGCAGAGACATATAAAATACAAAGATTATATTGTTTTTAATCTTGTAAAATTTAAAGGGTTTATCAAGGGGGAGGAGTAACAGTTGCACGAATACCTACAAGCTTTGGGCATGATATCTTGTTGTGTCTATGGAAATAAATTAGTTTTTTGTTGATAAACAATGTCAAGAAACATGTATCAGGAAAAATGAAAAGTTGTATAGGCACATTTTGGTGATGTTGATGCAGAAGGCCTCTTCTTCACAACATTAGTTACATTATTAGAGGAAATGGTTTATTGGTTGGTAACAGTTGTGAATTTTGTCTTTTGTTTTCATCTTCAATTTCCTAAATGGGATGTTGTTTTTTAGAGGTTGATTTGTTCTAGTTTGACATTCAAATAACTTCGGCTAATCCACCCTACTGCACCCCTTTTTCTAACAATGGCTGAAATCATTTACTTATGGTCAACTATAAGTTGTCCTTTTTTGGTTGATGTCTCTGTATATTCTCTAAATCTGAGTAGTAGGTTTGGAGAATGAGCAGTAGTAGGAGGGTTGCATCTGACCACAATTAATACGGACTACGCGTACTAGATTCCATTTCCTTCGCATTAGTAGATGAATTTCTTTATTTATCTTTACTATCTATAAATGAGTAAATTTCTAAAATGTAGTTGTATTTTGCTGCACTCACAATTTGTTCATGGAGTTTCTAAAATGTGATAAAACTATTGAGAAAGTATGCGTTTAAACTTCAACTTCATTAGTTTTGTTGTTCTGTTCAGATATGAATATTTCAGCAAGTACTTTTGTCCCTATAGTCTATTCAACAAGTAATAAAGAGATGACTGATAGAGTTGATACGGATACTATTGGCACAAAGAAGAACATTGAGGCCAGTAAAGATGATGAAACTTTGGGGTCAAAACCCAAATATAAAAAAAAAATCATCAGTTTGATCAGATTTCACATAAATGAAGGATGCAGATAGAGTTATGAAGATCTCTTGTATACATTCTAAGAGGATGTATACCAAAACCAAAACTACTCCAATAACTCAATTGCATCAGCACTTGCAAAGTTGTGCTAACTATCTTAAAGCAAAAGCTGACAAAACTAAAGATGGACTTTTGCAAACACAACTTGGTTTTGTAACCAGTAGTGTAGATCCAACTTCTTGTCAAAGTCTGTATGTTGGGAAGTTTGATATGGAGAAGATGAAAGAATCAGTGGCTCATTGGATCATGATGCATGAGCATCCTTTTTCTATATGTGAAAAAAGAAGGATTCAATTTAATGCAAAGAAGAGAACGCCTGAGTGGCGAGGAATTACTAGAAACACAGCTAAAAGCTTATTGCATCAACGTTTATGAGGCAGAAAAGAGAAGTTGAAGAGTTTATTGAAAAATGTGAATAAAATCAGCCTCACAACGGATTGTTAAAAATCAAAGAACCAAAAGATCGAGTACATGATCATAACGGGTCATTGGATTGATGAAAGTTGGCAATTATAGAAGCATGTGCTTAACTTTGTTTATATTCCACCTCCACGTCGAGGTCTTGAAATTGCAATTGCCATTTGGCGCTGCTTGAAGGATTGGGGCATCGAGAGTAAGATCCACACCATATCTGTGGATAATGCTTCTGCCAATGATTTAGCTATTGTAAAATCTGAAGGATTATGTGAAAAAAAAAAAAAGGAGACTGCTTTGTGAGGGAAGACTATTCCATGATGTTGTGCCCATATACTTTATCTCATTGCTCAAGATGGATTTTGAGAGATTAAAAATATTGTTGATGCTAAATGTGTGATAGTGTAGAGTATGTCCGATGATCCGATGTAAGACTTAAAATATGAGATAGTGAAGCAATTGAATTTACCAAACAACAAGTTAGTTGGTGATTGTTGGACAAGGTGGAACTCAACATATGAAATGTTGGCTGCTGCAATCAAATTCAAAGATGTCTTCCCAAGGTTTGGTGATCAGGAATCACATTATGATATTTGTCCAAGTGCAGAGGATTGGATAAAAGCAAAGAAAGTGTGCTCGGTATTAGGTTATTTTGGACTGCTGCGCACATTGTTTCTGGAAGTGATTATCCTACTTCGAATTTGTTCCTTAATGAGGTGAGCACAGTGAAAGTTTTGTTAGATAAGAAGACATTGGAGAATGATATATTCATTAGCACATGGTTGTAAGAATGAAGAACAAGTTTGACAAATATTAGGGAGAGACCAATTTGCTGATGTCTATAGCAGCAGTTTTGGATCCAAGGTTTAAGTTAAGACCACTTGAATTCTGCTTTCCAAGACTATATTTTTCAAAAAATGTTGAGAGGCAGATTGCTATTGTTCGGAAGACATTATATGAGCTTTATTTTGAGTATGTGGCTATTTTCAACATTGACGACGAGTCAATTGGAGAAGGGCAAAGAAACAAACTATCAAATTGAGATCTTAGAAATGTTGAAACTCAATGTAGCTGGTCTGAGTATGCTGAATATTTGAAGTCAGAGGAATCTATTCAACTTCAAAAGTCTAAACTTGAGTTATATCTTGAGGAAAACTGTTATATATTGGAGAAGGATAAGAAGGAGAGAAAGACTTTGATGTTCTGGAATGATGGAGAGTTCATGTCTTGAAGTATAAGATTTTTTCAATAATGGCAAGAGATATTCTAGTTATCTTGATGTTCTGGAATGATGGAGAGTTCATGTCTTGGTACGGAAAGTAGAGTTATAGATAGATATCGTGCATCATTGACTTCTGACACGGTTCAGGTGTTGATGTGCGAAGGAGATTGGCTGAGAAAGCGCTTTGGAGTGAAGAAAAAATCTTTAATAAGTTCTTTTGTATTTTAAAATTTTGAAAATGTCACTATTGTTTTTAACATATTATAAGTGTATTGAATTTTATTCATTGATTTGCAGAGCGACAAAAAAGCAACATATGTAAATTTGGCGCTTGATGGTGATGTGCTAAATGTACCTCATATAAATCAACTGCTGAAAATTGTATCAGTTGTTTCTTTTGTTTGAGATGATTTAATGTGGTGGATTTGAGGTTTGAAGTTTGAGATTCGAGGTTTGAGGTTTGAGGTTTGAGGTTTGAGATTGGAGGTTGGAATTTGAGCATAGATACTTCAATTGGTATTGACATCAAATTACGTGGTAACTTATCTTTTTTGTTGGGTTTGTTAACTTTCTAGCAAACCATATCTATAATCTTATGCTATTCTCATTCACTTGCAAAGAGATATATATATATATATATATATATTGGTTGAATTGTGTTATATGGTTCTAATTTAGTTTATTCTCATTTATTTTATGTAGGTTTGAGACGATAGCAACAAGAACGACTTCGTTTATGTTGACTTTAGGGACTCTTGTTATACTTTTGAACAAACATGGGTTTAGAAAGGCTTTTGAGTTTTGATAAATGGTTGATTGATATTTAGGTAGATTTAATCTCTATATATTGTGGTTTTGTGATTTCTATTTGGTTTTATAAATTTGGTAAGACTTGTTTGTTTTTGTAAATGGTTAGTTGATTAATAATAAATTATTCTATAAATGTGTTCAAAATTATAATTTAAAATAGGGTATTACGAGCTCGAGCTCAAGTTCATCATGCAAGAATTGAGCTCGAGCCATAACTCTCAAAATCGAGCTCGAGCTCGAGCTCGAGAAAAGGTCGAGCTCAGCTTGAGCTCGACTCATTTACACCCTAACGTAAATCGCGTTGAATCATCCTCCTATAATATAAATTTAGTCTATCTCGCTTTTTAGCGACATCAATGACCAATCACAAGTATATCATATTTGCCCTGTCATTAATTTGGTTGGACCAAACGCATTTTAGACTAAGATTTTCTCTTACGAACCATTTCAAAAAAGCAATTTTGCCACAAAAAAAAAAGACTTAATTTTTCTTGGTGAGGTTAGATGTAATTGTGAGTGGGATGATTTTATTTTTCTATATTCTTTTTTCAGTTCTGTACTCCAAGTTTCTAAGTCATGAAATTTGGTATCAATCTATTCAATTTTCATTCGCCTGGAGTACACTTCGATAGGTTGACCGTTAAAATAAATGGTCAACCTAATTTTGGAGCAAAAATTAGGTGGGATATTGTTATATAAGGGCATCTTTGGCTGTCATTTTGTTCAACATACAAAGAGTTTCTATTTTGATTTTAATTTTATAATTGAGGACAATAATAATGTAAAAGAAAATATATATTTAACCCAATTTCTATAAAAAAATACTAATTCAAATTATTATGGAAATACCAATTCAAATATTTTCTCCCAATTCAAGTCATTATGAAAATGTGGAGCAATGTAGAGATAACCGCCTAATAATAATTCAAAAAAATTAATAGAGTATTATGTTTAATGACCACTGGCATTGTTCGCAAAAAATAAACAAAAAAATCTAATAATCCACTCAAAGGGTGTCAATGTACTTTTGAGTTGAATAAAATTACATATGCATACTTTGAATAGTATACCGTTATTTGTGCACAAAATAAAAATACACTTCAATTATTGGTTTTAGCAGAGAGAATATTGTATATAATTTTATTAAATCTTTCTATTTCACCAATAACAAAAAAGCAAAAAAAAAAAAATCATCTGTTAAAATAATTGAAAGAAAAATAGGAAAAATTATAGCATACCCTCGATTAATAGAGTATGACAACATTTATATTGTGGCCATGCAAACAAAAAAAAAAAAAAAAAGAAACATGTGGTTTTTCCAGTAAAATTGGATTAAATATGTATTTTTTTAAATTATTGTCCTCAACTATGAAACTGAAATCGAAATGAATCAAAATAGAGTTTTCTTTTTTTTTTTTTGTGTGTGTGTGTGTTGAATAAAGTGAAAGCCAAACATGCCCTTACATAGGCAAGTACCCGCCTAATTTTCTCTCCAAAATTGAAATCAAACGGTCAACTTAACGGAGAGTATTCAGACAGAAGAAAATTAAAAATTTTGGAGGCTAAATTTAATGACTTGAAAACGTAGAGGACTAAAACTGAAAAAAAAAGTATACTTTGAGTATAAAAATAAAATTATCCCAATGGTGAGTAATTAATTGTTCTAATAATTAACTCTATATCTTAAATGCTAAAACAAAGTACGGAATTTTAGTTTGAAGTCCGGCCAAATATGTAAAACATTTATTACATCAATAACGAGGAATGTGCATCTAATAAACCGTCCTTAGTTTCTTACATATTAATATAGTAGTAGCCTGCATGACTTTATATATGTCGACCCTTATCACTTCCATACAATACGTATATATATATATATATATATATATAGACACGCACACTATAAAATATATATATATATATAATATTTAAATTTAATTAATTATCATAATTAAAAATTAATAGTAATATTAAAAAATTATTAACCACGGTCACATATTAATTATTGATTGTGATTTTATCGAGTGTGGCTAATACATTTGTCATGGTTTAATGTCATGGAAAAAATAATTTTCATGAGGAATAAATTAAGGTTCTGCACGTCAATTTTAATTAATTGTGATTAATAATAGTTGTTACTACGTACGATTTTAATTCATAACGAATAAAATCATAACTAATACTAACTTTTTTTCCTAGTGGCAAATACCCACGTGGACAACCATTTCAGCTGTCTATACGATGTATATTAGTAAAAAATGTTAACCGCCAAGGGTAAAAATATAATTTAACATATATGAGACACATATTAAACAAATGCAACCCACTACACAATATAACTTCCAACACTATTATAAATACCAAAAATATTATTTTCCTTAGGCTAACTGTTATTCGTTGATAGTGACCACTCTTACTAAAAAACTCCCTCGAAAATCGTATTTTCACCTGGTGAGTTATCGTGTCGCAGGTAAAATTCCCAATTTTATCCTTTCATAAAAACATCCAACACATCAGTATAGATACCCACACAGATTGTCTTCTCCATCCGTATATTCCGATGAAAGCCATTTTCAGTAGATGCTTTGTTCTCTCTTTCCCCTGAAATCCAATCACGACTATTTGTCATCCCCACCACCGTATATATATAGAACTACGGACACACATACACACACATATAAATACGTATAAAATTATCATTGAAGAGTATGCATGAGAGTGTGAATGGGGACGTGGGCCGTTTGGATGGAATTGATGTAGGAGAGGAATACGCGGGGGAGGATTTGAGGGAGCGAATAAAATCATCTCGAGGGAGCCGGTTTAGGCTGATAGGGAACGAGCTGGGGCTCGACTCGGCCAGCCGCCGGTCCAGCAGACAGAAAGACCTCTGGCAAGGCTGCTTACTCGTTCACCCTGATCATAACAGGTAACCCTATACATACATGTGGTTATGTCTCTACATATACTGTCTTTGCTGAATAATTCTTATCCAAATCAAATTAATTACAGAACAAACCTCATATATTTCTATTGATCACTTTTTTTAATGTTATTTTTTTAAGTGACTAAAAATTAATTCTTGAAAATAGCCATGTGGCATAGGCACTATGGCTGTAAATGTGTGCATTTTGAAGGAAAATGAATCACTTTTGGTCCATAAAATATGCTTATTTTTCTTTTAATCCCATATTTTTTAGAAAATTAATTTTGGTTCCAACCTCAGCAAGAATTAAAAACAAAATCTACGAAAATATGGGATGACAAGTAAAAAAATTATTTTATGGGGCCAAATACAATATAATTTTCTTTCCGATGTGGATTTAACGTTCACGTGTATGTCATGTGGGCAGTATCTCGTTAATTTTTAATGGAGTGAAGAAAAAAAAAAAATAAATATGCTATTTGATAAGACTAGAGGTGGCAAATGGGGTGGATTGAATTGGGTGTGGATAATTAGGTCCAAATGAATTCTGTTCATAATAATTCGGGTCCAATATGAATTGAAATGAATCAGTCAAATACTGATCGTGCTAGAAATGATGGGTTTGGGTTCAATATAATAAAAAATTCAATTTTGTGATAGAAGTTTGAATTGTCATAAAATATTGTTATTAATTTTTAGTGAGTTATGTGTGTTATGATTCAAATATAATTATGAATTTTTAGCCTTTAATATTTCATTTTCTCAAAATATTGCACGGGGATTTTTTTATTTATTAGAAGAAAATTATATATGAGGACTAAAATTAAAAAAAATTAATATATATAATACAATGTGAGAAAATTATAATAAATGAGACTAAAATAAAAAAATACCCGAATATATGGAACCGAATATATAATATTTTATAAATATGATGAGATCCATTTCAGATCCATAAGAAATCATATGGAACCTGTCATCTAATTGGACTTATCAAATATATTAACCCACATTGGACTCATAATCATAATAACATTTTTCATAAATTGTATGATATTATTAAAAATGACATTTAATTGATTAATAAAAAGTCAAAAAATGAAATCCAATTATTAGGACTCATATAAAACCAATAATATATATATAATTGAATTTATTAAATATAACCCAAGTTAAACCATCTTAAACCCATAGGTTAAAGATTAGAAGTTGGAACAATGGGTTTTAACCCTAATTGCCATCATCCTCTAGATAAGACCAAATGTGCTGTATTTAGGATAATTTCACTTTTGGTCCTTTAAATTAGTCATTAAATTATTTTTCATACATAATATTCTTATTTTATCAATTTTGGTCAAAAAATTTTCTTAAAAATGATCAAAGTTAGTCTTGACGGTTAGTTGATCGTCTAAGTTAACAGATGGACCTTTTTAGAGGGAAAAAGAAAAATGCAACAAACCAACAATGAAAACCAAAATTTAACAGTCCCTTGTTTGTCACATGGAAAAAAGGCGTGGGGCATCATTTGAGTGCAAAATAGCTAAAATTGAGAGAAATTCATTTTGTTCCCATAAGTTACTACTAGATCACTTTCAGTGTCCTATGTTCTGATCTCATCAATTTTGTCCCAAATTTTCTTACAATAATCAACTTTAGTTGACCAAAAAGGTCCTTCCGATGTTTAGATGGTCAATTAACACTCAAAACTAACTTTGGTCATTTTAAGAAAATTTGAGAATCAAAATCGATGAGGTAGGAACATGAGGTACCAGAAGTAAGGAGATCAAAAATGAAATTATTCTTGCTATAATTTTATCAAAAGAAAAGGACTAAAATTAAAATCTTGTAAGTCAAAGGTTGAACTAAAAGTAAACAATCGGCCTATCTTATTAGATCAAAAATGTGATTTTGCCCTACTGCTGAGCACAGTTAGTCCATAGCAAGCACTGCTTTTCACAACTGGGAATATTGATTCTTGAAGGAAAAATGCAGGTGGTACAGGGCGTGGGAGAAGTTCATACTAATATGGGCAATTTACTCATCATTCTTTACTCCAATGGAGTTCGGATTCTTCAGGGGACTGCCCAAGAACCTAATCTTTTTAGACATTGCTGGTCAAGTGGCATTCCTCCTCGACATCATCTTGCAATTCTTTGTGATCTATAGAGATAGCCACTCCTACAAAATGGTCTACAACCGGAACCTCATTGCCCGTCGGTTAGTTCTCTAGTTTACAGGGTTAAATGCAATTTACCCTCTTGTGTTATGTGAAATGAGTAAATAAATCGTTATGCTGTATAACTCTGCATTGTTTTTATATACGTTCCTAATTAATGTTCTTTTGTTTGGTTTCTGCAGATATCTCAAATCTCATTTTTTCACCGATTTCCTAAGTTGTATGCCTTGCGATATTATTTATAAGGTTTGGTTCTCTGGTTCCCTCAATTGTCTTCAACATATCATATTTGCCATATACCGTTTTTGTATTTCCAAAAATACAAAGGGTGATAATACACGGATTAAATGTAATTTACCCTATGTATTAATGAAAAAATGCAAAAAAAATTTATAGAAAAATAAAGTGCAAAAACTCTCTTTATAATTTAAAAAATGATGTAATTTACCATCCTTCCCAAGCTTGATTACGCGCTTCTCATGTGCTATTGACCATTAGTTTCACAGTCAAACTTATAGGGGAAGCAATAGTGATAAAAATAGAAACATTAGGTGCCAAGATTGATGAGTTCAAAACATGAGGTACTAAAACTGAATTGATGGTATAGTTAGGGTACCAAAAGTGAATTATCCATATGTTGTTTTATTGAAGTTGTTTGAATATTGTAATCCTAGTATATTGGTTGATTTAAAAATATTAATATTATTTTAAAAAATAAAAATACATAAATTTAATGAACATTTGATGGGGGTCAAGATGCATAGTCAGCCTAGTTAGACTAACTCAATCCAAAATTAAATTGAACCAATAAAAATATGGGCTGATTTGGCCCAGACTCGCTTGGGATTGGGCTGGTCTTGGGCCAGTCTCAAGAATCGATACCTGGTATCAGCCTAGCCCAGTAGCTAGGACCACCTACTACTATCGAGCTTGGGACGGGCCTGTTGGGCTTTCTTTTTTTTCTTTTTTTAATGATGCATGATGTGTAATTTTTATTTTATTCTTCTAAGATGACTATTCTAATAGTTTTTTTATACTTATGAAACTCTAAAAACTTTTATCTTTATTGTTTTAGTTCTAAATTTTTAGTACTTTACTCATTAATACTCTTTGTTTTTTTTTTTCAAAATTTATTTGAAGTCCTTTTTGGATTATTATTATTTAAAATTATTATTGTGAGCTTGTTAATCAAATTATTATTGAAGTCCATTATATATTTTTAACTATTATTTTTTCATAATAAATTTTCGTGTGATCTAATTTATTATTTATTTTTTTCTAAGATAATTATAAATTTCAGTAATAGTTTATAAGAAAACTTCAATATCATAAAACAAAATCATAAAACAATTACATTCAGATTTGATGCAGGCCTGGTCTGGGCCTAGTCCAAACCTCAATCGGCCCGATCCATGGGTTACACCTGAGTTTAAAAATGAATTGAATTGGAGCCCATTTAGAGGTTTAGGACCGCCATAAGATCTGTCATGAATAATAATTGCCCATCTTAAGCCGGATGTTTTTGAGCTAATCCATACCGATCAAATCGACGTAGCCCACTATGCACCTTGATAGGGAGGGGGGGTGCTTTTCACTTGCAACGATTCTGAATCGACAATAAGTAGCGGGGGCTTTTCACTTGCAACGATTCTGAATCGACAATAAGTAGCAACTGCAAGACTATTTGTCACGACTTGGATAAAAACAGGACTATTTACATGTGTTTTGTAAGATGAATTATAGGATTAAATTTATCAATGTTATAGTAATATGATAAAATGTGTTAAAAACGTAATAGTTGGAGTTCTAAACGTAGTTTCGGAAAGATGAAGGACTAAGAGTAAAATATCCCTCAGTTAAAGACCTAAAATAAAATTTTGCCAAAAAAGTGAGAGATCACTAATATTTAGAATATTTGAATTGAAATTTTTAGGATGGCCACTAAAAAAGTATATCTAAAGGAGACTTGCAAGCTCGTGAAACTTATACGAAGATGATGAGGAAAAATTGCATGTTACGTTCCATAAGTTAGTCTCTTCTTTAGTCTCATTGTTTTCAAATTGATCATTATTACAAGAAAATAACTCAATACCAATGGAAAAAAATTAATGTCGAGCTAATTAGCAAATAAAATTTCGTTGCTAATCTACATCATTGAATACAAAAAATTTACTTGCTAATGAATTTAACAATGAAACTTTATTTGCTAAAGAATTTAGCAAGGAATTGCTTAAAATATAGAGTAAATAATGTAGATTAGTAACGAAAGCTTTACTTGCTAATTAGTTTAATGTTGATCTTAGTATCAAAGTTTTTTGCAGCTCTTGAGCTATTTTTTTGGGGAAAATGCATACCACCAACCTGTGATATCCAAAATGAGTAAATTACCGTTCTGTAAAGAACAAAATACCAAATTATCTCCATGTCTTCTTCAATAATAAGCAAATTAACCCCCAAAAGAGGTGGTGTATTAGACGCTCCTTTAATGCAATTTTGATTGGTTTTTTTAAATAATAAAATATTATTTTATATAAAAATATATAATATTATTATTATATACAATATATCTTTATTTAAACATAAAGGAACTAACTTATCGCCGCTGGCCGCTGGCCGCCAGCCTCCCTCCCCTTCCACAAAAACCCTACCCCAGTTTGTGTCCCAAAACCCTTCCCCTGACACCCTGCCCTTCCCCCATCGCCGTCGCCCACCCCCTACCCCAAAAAGCTGTTCTTGTTGCTGCCCCCTTCCCCAGAAATCCTTTCTGTCACCGCCCACTCTTTACCCCAAAAACCCTTCCCCCTTCCCTTGTCGCCGCCCCCTTCCCCGTCGTAGCCTCCTTCCCCCGTGCCCATGGTTGCCGTCACCGTTGCCACCCTGCGCCTCCATCCACTGTCAGTCTCTTTTTCTGTCTCTTTGTGTATATATAAGTATATATACATGTATATATCATTATAATTATAATTATAATATATTTTGTTAAAAATTATATAAATATATCTTATATAAAAATTTATTTTTAAATCCAGAACGTTGATTTTGAATTGAAATAAAATCTAGTCCATTGATTTACTAGTTAAATTTGAACCTTATATTCAAAATCAAATCCGACGGTTCTTAAATAATATTATAAATATAATTTTTTATAATTTAATTTAAAAAAATTAAAGAAAAAGCATGTGCAGTTCACGAATCGCATGGGAGAGGGTAATTTGCTGAATTTTGAAGAATATAGAGAGGTAACTTGGTATTTTCTTTTCATTGGGGGGGAATTTGCTCATTTTGGATATCACATGGGGTGATATACATTTTTTTCTATTTTTTTTAATGTACTTTGTATCTTATAACTCTAAAAAATTTGCAATTTTAGTTCTAAATTTTAATTCCATTAATTTTTCTTTTACAAAACGACCTTAATTCTTCTCAAAACTTAAAAGAGCTCGCACCATGCTCGCATGTGTTATATTTCTGTGGAAAAACAATGGACAAAACGTAGCGCTAACTTGTTGGATGTAAAACGAAATTTTGAAATCGTGTTTCCTGTGGTTAATAATTAGGGAATTGGAGAAAAAGAAGAGGTGAGATATCTTTTGTGGATCAGATTGACTCGGATTCGCAAGGTCACTGATTTCTTCCGGAGACTGGAAAAGGATATTAGAATCAACTATCTGTTTACGAGGATAGTAAAACTTCTGAGTGTGCAGCTCTACTGCGCGCATACAGCAGCCTGCATTTTCTACTATTTGGCAACTACTCTGCCTGAGGAGAAAGAAGGATACACTTGGATCGGGAGTTTGAAAATGGGCGACTACAGTTATGCCCACTTCAGAGAGATTGATATCTGGAGACGATACACCACTTCTATGTATTTCGCAATTGTCACCATGTCAACTGTCGGTGAGTCCTAATTCTTTGCTGGGGGAAAAATGCAATTTTAGTTTGAAAATTTAGAAATTTTGACATTTTTTATTCTCTATGAATTGGATTTGGTAATTTAGTACTATAATTTTAAAATTTTGGTAATTTTAGTTATTTTTCAACCAATTTGACTAAAAATTGCATATGACTTGCCATGACCTGAGTAAATAGTAATTTTAGTCTTGTAACTTAGAAGGCTGACATTTTTCGTCCTGCATAGATTAACTTACAGGACTAAAATTATATTTTAATTGGGTTATGTGCAAGTCACATGTAATTTTTTTATCAAATTGATCGGAAAAGACTAAATTTACCAAAAATTTAAAGTTATATTACTAAATTATAAAAATAAATTTGTACAAGATCAAAAGTGCCACCTCCCAAAATTAGAGGACTAAAATTGAAATTTTCCCTTCTTGCAAGTCAAGATTTTACTGAGAAATGACCAAGTTCATGATCTAATATGGAAAAACTATTCAAGAAATTAGCTTTTTTATCTTCATGGGAAATTTCACTTTGGGTCCCTGAGGATTAATTAAATACAATAGCTTACCCCCTAAAAAATTAAAACAGTTCAAAACCCTCTACATAAAAAAGATACAAAAAACTCCCCTGATACGTGAAAACTGATGCACGCTACCTCCCAGTCCGAGGGGCTTTTATGCATCATTTTTCAAATGGCAAGAGAGTTTTTAGTACCATCTTTTATCATTAGGTTTTTTTCTTTAACGTTTCTAATTTCACAAGGGTAATTGTAAATAGGGTAAATTGCATAATACCTCCTGTATTTTGATTAAATAGTGTGAAACCCCCTGTGTTAATTTAATAGACAAAAAACCCCGTATTTTATAAAATACAGCAAAAAATCCCTCTCTATTAAAAACAAACGGAGAGTGACTCACACTCGCCTTTTGTGCGAGTGAGCTTCATTTTTTTATCTTTTTGAGGATTACTTTAAGTATATAAATATCCATTTTGCACCTTTCTTTCATATCTAACTACATTTTAGATTGATTTATTTATGTTATTTTATTTATATATATCTCATTATATATTTAATTCATTTAAATTACCTTTTGAGTTCACATATATTATAAAAAAGTATATTTATTATGAAATATATTAATTTAAATATAAAAACAACTAAACAGTATATACTAAAAATTTGATTTAAAAAAATACAAATTGAATATTCTAAAATTATTTTTAAATTAAAAATTCATACCAAATATAATTTAAATATAAAATACATATTTAATATAGTAAATTTTTTTTTCAATTAAAAATTCATATGAGATATTAAAATTACTTATAATAATTATTTATTATTAACTAAATTAAATTATTATTAATTAAACTATATTTCAATGAATTTTATTTTTTTATAAAATATACTAATTAAATATCAAAATACCAACAAATTATATTAATTAGTTTATATTATATTTTTTACTATAAATATTATTTAAAATATTTTTATTTTTAAAAAATAGATTTTTTTTCTTCTTCTTCTTCCCGTGGCCGGCGATGGCACCTGGTGAAACGAGGGCGACCTCACCATCGCTCTCTGTGCGCAAGGGCAAAGGCGATGTTGCCAAGACTATTCTAGGTGACGGCTTCACTGTCCACATAAATGGCGACGGTCACCGCCTATTATATTTGTATATATATATATATATTTATAGTGTATATATAATTATATATAAATAAAAAATAAATTTTAAATTACTTAAAATTTGGGCATTCATTTTTAACAATTGAGATTAATGGTTGATATAATGATGGTATAACGGGCAATTTAGGACAAAAATCTAACACCATTAAACTTAGTTAACGGAAGAAAAGAATATGCAATATTTTGAAAAATATAGAGGATTTTTTGCGTATTTTTTTAACACAGGGGGTTTTAGCTAAATTTTAAAAATACAAGAGGTTTTATGCAATTTATATTTGTAAATAACCATAAGTTAGTCATTAAATTAATTTTGGTACTCCATATTATGTTTTTATCAATTTTGGTCCCCAAACTTTTTTGAAGTGCTCAAAGCTATTTGATTGTAGAAATTAACAACCCATACCTACCATACCAAAAAGTTAGAGGACCAAATTGTCAAACCCCTGTATATACAGGACAAAAACTCCATTAAACCCTATTTGAAAACTGATGCACACTACCTCCCAATCCAAGGTTCTTTTTGCATCATTTTTCAAATGAAAGGGAGTTTGTAGTACCTTCTTTTATCATAGGTTTTTTCCTTCACTTCTCTCATTTTACAGGGAGTAATTGTATTTAACCATGAGTTAGTAATTAAATTATTTTCAATACTTTATATTTTGATTTCATCAATTTTTGTTCCCAAGTTTTCTTGTTATGATCAAAATTGTCCTAACCGTTAGTTGATTGTCTAAACTAAAGGAAAGATCTTTTATAGTGAAAAAAGCAGCAGGAAACTAACAATAAAGACGAAAAATTAACAGCCCATGCTTGCCATTTGGAAAAGAGGTGGTATAGATGGAATATTTTGGGGGTGAAATTTAGTGACTAACTTAGGGGATCAAAAGTAAAATCTATCCATTTTATTTATTATGAGGGTAAATTACAACTATATCCCTGAGATTTAGTATAATTACAAATACCCTTTTGTTGTTGAAAAATTAAAAATATCCTATAAATGAAAAATGATTATGTAGCCTCTAAATGATGAGGTAAAACTACTATTTTATCCTTGTTGATTTTTTAAAAGAAAAACATTTGGAAAAAGTATATTAAAAAGATTGAGGGTAAATAAAGTAAATAATGCATAGAGAATATTACTGCATGAGAATATTTTAGAAAACTCTATAAAAATATATAAAATTATAATTAATAATATAAAAGATATTTTAGTCAGTTCACTATAAAAAGTAGACGAATACCTGAAGGAGGCTGACAGATGAGCTTGTTGTTTGTTAGAATCAAAAGTATTTAATTATAATTTTTGCAACAACTTAAAGATATTAATAATTATGTCAAACTTTAAGAAAAGTGGTTGTCATTTAACCTTATTTTGAGCTTGAATTCCTACTCCTCTATTACCATATACTTGTAGATTATGCATAATTTAGTGGAATGTGTGGACATAAATTATAGGCAATATTGCATTTTTCGCCCTGTATTAATAAGGGGTTGGCAATTTTGGTCCTCTATCTTTTGAGGTGGCAATTTTGGTCCTATATCTTTCAAATGTTTGCGATTTTGGTCCTTTAGCTAATTTTATGACCATTTTGCTCTAGTGAAAAAATTAACCGTAGTCCACTACATGCTCTAAGACAGGCCCAACATGCTTTTGAAATAAATTAAACCTTCATAAATTCATACCTGTTTTGACCGCTTTGGTCTCGGGTATTCCAAGTCCTCGATTTTACGAATTTTCTCCAACCACACTACCACGGTAGATGGTTCGCAGGTACTTGACTCTTTCAAAAATAAAAAACACCGCCCTATTTTATTTTCCACTTTAGGGCGTAAAAGCACTCCAATATAGAGACTTAATTGAATTTTGGACAAACAAGTTGAATATAAGTCTTACTTTTACTGAATGAACAGTTTAGTTTCTTATATAATAGAGGATTTGACTCGTTGGGAAAACACCCATAAACTAAGAATTAGAAAAAATTACAAAAATTTAGATCCTCAGAATATCATGTTTTGAAGAATTGGAGAAAATTTCTTATGATGCCCATCTGCTTCATTGCTCCCTTAATTATAGACATCCATAGACTTCAAATTTGGACTCCAAACTTATTTTTGATGACGTCACTGCGTTCATCATCACCTTGTTTCTTTTGGATGACGTCATTGCGTTCGTCATCTCTGCATTATTTTCAATTGTTGGCTATAATGGCTTGTCTACCATGTGATTGCTAGTTGGCCTTTTTGCTTCTAACTATTGGCCTTTGTCATCTTGTTCGACAGTCTCACTTTTGAATTTTTACATTCTGCAATTTTTACTTCGCCTTGTAAATATCCTTTCTTTTACCGTTGTCCTGCTTTGGTTCGGGTTGTTTTTGGATGACCCAATTCTTTGTCCAGAACAGGGGCTTTTCTTATTTTTCATAGCAATGGCATATGTGGTTTTTCCATTGCCCAACATGCAACATGTTATATGTCGTCATTCTCGTGGCCTCAGTTGAATGCAACTTGTTCTCCTATTCGAGCATTCTCTTTTTCTCGAACATGTTTTCTGCAAACTTAGTATTTTTCCCTGTCAAGAAATTTAACAGGAATGATCCATCTAATTTGTGTGAAAATATTTTAAATGGATACTTGACTTTGTCCGTCTTGGTGAGACACCCATAGACCCCAAGCTCTCTTGATACAAATATTATTCTCACTAATGACTGATACCAGTGGAGCTTCTCCTGAGACAACCTTAATTTTGTTAAAAGCTACTATGTCTGGTCTTTGCAACTTGATGAAATAGAATGCTAGATGAGACCTTTTTTTTTTTCCTGCTGTTTCTGGAACTGCTGATATGAATTTTAACTCCAGAATATCTCCTCTCTTCAAGTGGGGGTTATTTTGCCAAGAATTATACACCGCCCTACTAATCTACTCCAGAAATTTTGAGATTTCCAAAAAACTCGAGACATAGTATGAATTGAAGCTAGTAACCTAAAGTCATACCATTCTCGAATCTCTTCTCGTTTGGACCCTTCTAACATCCAGACTGGGTTATATTTTTTGGATGTCTGGATGATGGTCTTGCTTGGGTTGACACCTTTGTGAGAAATTAATTTTTTCCACATTTGCTAATAAAACTGCCAAGTAGAAGAAGAAGGTATTAACTCGTTATGATTAACCTTAGAGGTGTCAGTCATCGCCTAAGGCTAATCTCTCCCTCTTTTATCTCGAGGTGCTGGGTTGACTAGATTCATTAGAGGTTTGCACTCCTTGTGACTCGATTGTTGTCGTTTCATCAGAATTTAGTGATAACCTCATACAAGCAGTACTTGAATCTGCCACTACAGGTTTAGAGCCCTGTACTCTAAGGGCATGTTTATGGTCATGCTCTGGCAACTCGCGAGTCATCACCGAGGGCGATGCCTTTCGAATTGATTCTTGTAAATCATTCTATGGCGAGGTTGAAGCCACCATGGTACTCCTTATTGCGATCTGGACAGTGTCAAGATCAGCTCTTTGAACTTGGCCAGCTACTTGGGTTTTCATCGGTAGCTATCCGAACTTTTTATCAAACTCCTCAAGGTTCTCCTTAAGATGCCTGGGCCTTAGAATCATAGAGTTTGCTTCCCATGTCTCCATTTCTTGTCAGAAAATTTGCAAAAATATTTTTGTGAAATTTTATAACGACAATATTATAGCAATAATATTGACATTCAGCTTGCCATTTGATAATATGTGCTCTCAATTTTGGATTCTAATTTGTTTTCAAGAAAGATTTAATATTGATATTATGAACTTTTAAGATGAATTCTTTAGCAATTAGAAATAAATGCCATTTCTTAAAAGTCTTCCAGACTGCAAACAACTCTTTCTCGTTGATGTGCTAAACTTGGGCCCGTTGTTCTGAGAACAACCTACTGTATATCAATAAGCTTCTTCTTCTGTAGTAGTCTTTTTCATGAGCACTGTCTCTCATCTATATTCATTGGCATTTGTCTAGATTACCGATTCATCTTCGTCCTGTGGTATGACGAGCTTAGACAGGTTACTGCAAACTTGTTTTAGCTCACAAATCCTTTAAGTGTGGATTTCTTTCCATTTTCCCTTTGAACTTTCTGTTTCTTTCAAAAGTGGTCGGAAAATTCCTTTTGTATTTTGCAAGATCCTTAATAAAGGTCATTATAAAATTAATAACTCCCCAAAAGCTCTACAAGTGCTTTTTGTCTTTGAGTATGTTTAAAAAATTGCGGATTTTCTCCACAATATGGTCCTGTAACTCAATACCTGCTTTGTCAATAAGAATTTTTAGAAATTCAATTGTATTGACAGCAAAAGTAGCTTTCTTCTCAGAAAGCACTAAATCTTCTCTATGACATGCGTTAGAAAATATCTCAAGATATCTAACATGATCTTTCATATTTTTGGATGCAAGAAGTATGTTGTCAATGTAGACAAACATAAACTCAAAATAATCTTTGAAAAGATTATCTATTTTTCTTTAAAATATTTGGGGTGCATTAGCTAATCCCATTGATAGCATATTCTCGATATACTGTCTCTGTGGTGTGGAGAATACAGTAATTTTCTTGATTCACTCTCCTTCTTAATCTAATAAAAATTATATTTGCAATCAAAGATTGAAAACACTTTTGCACCTTTAATGCAGTTAATTAAGTGCTCTCTACTCGGATTGCAATAACCATCAAATTCTAATATTCTATTAATTCCTTAATAGTTAATTACCAACCTGAGTTTACCTCTTTTTATCTAACTATGGTTTCTTACCAGAAAGCCAGCGCTATTGTAAGCAGAGACTCCAAGCTTGATGAGTCCAAGATTGATATACTCCTTGATAATCTTCTGCATATATCTCTTATCCTCCATGTTCATTTGGGTAGGTTTGTATCAAACATACTCGTACTTGCACTCCTCTTTAACCTTTAGAGTAGCTTTAATTTTGTTCCTATCTCAGCATGCTAGAGAGTTCTCACTAAAATTCCTCTAGATAAGTCTCATGACGTTCTCAAGAGAGAGCTTGCTTTCTTCGCTAATATCTAGCGATTTTATCTCCTATAATGCTTCTATAAGATTCTTTATCTCCTCCTCAGATTCTTCATAGAAGCTATTGCTATCAATGAATCCGTTTTGCCTAAAAGATAAAAGGGTTTTTATCAAATTTTCACTTATCCTCCATTTTCAGTTAGGTCAATTTGGCATCATCAGCACGGTTGCTGCGAAAATTTATGGGCTTTATCCTGTTAAATGCCTTTTCTCTTTGCAAAACTTATATATCACTACCACAATTGGTAGTAAAAATAAACAGTTTTCTAGTGTTATCTTGCACATATTTTGCAAAGGTTTGAATAAAATTGTTGCCCAATAAAATATCAGCACCTGTATCATGAAAGTAGATAGAAGGCATTTTCACCCTATACTAAGGTGTTCCAAATGCTCTCCCAATCATGATTTTTTCCTCTCTTATACCCTTATTGACTATTAGGATTTTTTGTGAAGAATCCTTGCATTCAATAATGGGTAAAGTTTTCATATATATATGAAAAAGAGACTCGTCATTCAATCCTTATGGTAACACCATCAATACTGAATTTTATACCGTTATCTTTGAGGAAACTTAGTTCTAAGAGCTAAGTTTTCGGTCTAAAACTGGGTGATCTTTTATAACGATATCAACACCACCTATTCTAAGTATTCTAATTAGATCTGGTGTCATTACCTTAGCAAATTCTTTGAAAATCCTAGGAATTTCAATATACTCTTTCCTAGAAAACAAATCAGAATGATGTGTGTTGGAAAGGGCATAAGTTATTTTATAAGTTATAGAATATGGTCTATTACCTTCTTTTATTAGATCTTTTCTTTTAAAATCCTGATGAAGGGTTAAGACTCAACTGAAATCTTGGTCTGCTAGGTTGTATGCAATCTTAGGATGAATATATCAAGCACTAATTTTTCTGCTTACAAATTACCTATCATTGTCCCAAGACAACCATTTCCTAAGTTATTGATTCTTCTATGCATTATAGATAAATGTATTTTTGAATCAATTCCTTTTTTAAAAGTTGCTTTTATTACTACTTCAATAGTTTCTATATGGATGCATTTCATATTAAAAGTTTCATTTGCTCTAAACTTACTTAATTCCTCAAGAATTTCTATTTAGGAATAAGCTGCATTTCTGTCACATTACCAGTAAGCTCCATGGGAATAGCAAATTCACTCGAACTTTGTAGATTATGTGATGTTTCTTTGGTTCAACCCTATCTGGTTGAGGATTCTCCCAATTCCTCCAATCCTAAATCCATCATATGGGGTGAGGTTGGAGTCTTGACGATGATTCTTTCCATGGTTTCATTTGATATCATCATCCTTGAAAAAAGAATTCTGATAGGATTTCAGAGGTCTGAAGCTTATCTCCCTCATTGTAGTTATTCTGACCGGTTGAAGATCCATCTGAATCAATCTCTATTCCCTCCTCATAGACACTTTCGCCTAAAGGAAGGTCCTCAAATTGGTAAATAGGTACCAAAATCGCCGTAGGAGACTGCATTTAGGATATCATCCGTGGATTCAAATTTTTGTAATTCACCACATTTTTGCAGGCAGTCTGAAGATATATGGCCTTTTGCTCCGCAAGTCCAGCAATTGTAGTTCTTGAAAACTTTCATTGGCTCGGGTATGGGCTTGCTTGAAAGTTCTCCTTGTAGGAGTTCTTCCTGTGGATCTTGCATCTGTTCCTCTAAATCCTTGGGATGAAGCCCTTGTTGGTTCGGTCTTCTGTCCAAATTTGTATGTTCTGAGTTTTCATTTGGACCACCATGATCTTCTCCTAAAAGAGGTTTCTCCTAGGGTTGGAATCACTACTCTGCTTCTTACTCTTCCTTGGCTCGCTTGATTCTCCTATAATTTTTGGAAAATCATGTTATCGCGACA